>NC_082690.1:100199508-100376199 GCF_949987515.2 Delphinus delphis | reverse complement strand
GGAATGCTTGACATTCGTGATCTCGTGTGGTCACGAAGCGTGCGTTGTTGTCCTCAGCTGGAGAAGAGATTGCTAGGAGGAAAAGAGTTCAAATGGCAAAGTGAAGACTTTAGGGGCAGCCCAGTGACATGCGAGTGGCTTTACGTAGTGGGACCGATGGCACAGTTCAGGGGCACCTGTGATGCCAATATGCATCAAAGGTCTGGGCTAGAGTAGTATTACAATTGCACAGCTTCACTATTGAGAGAAATGTGATGCATGCATCCACAAGATACTTTATATCGTCCAACAAACATACACAGAGGACCCTGTGTGCTGGGATCTAGGTCAGATGCTGGAAAGTCAAAGTCAAGTAAGACAAGGTCCTTATCTTCAGGGAGCTAGCAGTCTAGGGAAGCTCTCACAAACGCATGACCCAGGAGGCAAGAGAAATGAATGGAAGGGCTGGGCGAGCACCAGGGACACAGGGCAGCACATGCCCTACCACTGGGGGCAGTCGCTCCTCAGCTCCCACCAGCGGCTGGTTGGCAAGTTTTCAAGAGAAGTTAGAAGTCTGGATATTTATGTAAAATCCCCTGATTTTAAATGTTAGCGACCAATTTTGTTTGTTTTTTTCAAAAAACATAGTGTGAGCCAAACCTCAAACAACTAACTGTGTGCTGGATTCAGCCTGCAGGCTGTGCAGGTTTTTATTTCTGGCCTAGAGGTGGGAGTAGAGAGGGGACAGAGAGGGGGTTCAATTCATGTTGGTCGAATGAGTAAGAGACCGAATGCATCTGAACCATGTTAATTTTCCTTCCTTATGTAAAGAAAGATTACCAGGGTCATATAAACCAATGAATTGAATAATGTCCACTTGCTGAGCATCTGGTATAATTCCCCACTAGGGTCCATGCCTTGAAACATTTTCTCTACCAAACCAAGCATGCAAAGAAATAACTTCTAAGTGTCTTATCAGTCAAAGAAGACAAAAGAGACCACTCAGAGCTCCTGCTCAGCCTGAGGTGAACAGGGCTACCTGTTAAACTGTTATTCCAGCCAAAGTGAAGATGATGGAGTTTTATGGTTCCTTCCAGGCTTCCCAGGACGTGGATGTTCCTGCGTGAGATCTATCCAGGCCTGTCCCTTGGGTAGAACAACGGGAGGCTGGCCTGGTCACCAGGTGGGTGATAGATTGGGTGCTGCGTCTTCCTACTCATTTTTGAATGTTGTTAAAATTCAGTTTTGGTGTTTCAGTCCCTACGCAGTGTATCTGACGGCAACTAGCAAGTGACACACACTATACCATTTAGCTCAGCAATTCTACTTCTAGGGAACTATCCCAGAGATACACTGGTGGGCTTCCCTGGTGGCGCAGCGGTTGAGAGTCCACCTGCCGATGCAGGGGACACGGGTTGTGCCCCGGTCCAGGAAGATCCTACATGCCACGGAGCGGCTGGGCCCGTGAGCCATGGCCGCTGAGCCTGCGAGTCCGGAGCCTGTGCTCCGCAATGGGAGAGGCCACAGCAGTGAGAGGCCCGCGAACGGCAAAAAAAAAAAAAAAAAAAGATACACTGGGAAAAATACAAAAAGACATATGTACAAGCCATTCACTGCAACACTGTTTGTAAAATGAAAAGATTAGAAACTTACCTGTAGTGGCCACCCACGAGGGAGTGTTCAGTAAGGCACAGGGCATCCGAACAACTAGAGAGAGACGTGAAATGGGTGAGGTCTTCAGGGTGTACTGTTTAGTTTTTAAAAAAGAGGGACCAAAAAAGTGCTTATAGTTTGTTACTTTTACACATATATGTCTGTTTTCAATAAAACTAAAAAAACCTGTAATTTATGGGGGAGGGGCAGGGACGGAAGTGAGATTTTTCTTGTTTTATAATTTGACTTTGCAACCATGTAAATGTGTTCCAGAATTTAAAAATACATAAATAAACACATCTGTCGAAATTGAGAACTAAGACAAATGAGCCTAATTCTACCAAGTTGGTGACCCAGCCGCACACAACAAAACATTACTTAAGTGGCTTTAAAATGCAGAATTTTGACCTACATTCAGAGTGGGATATCTTCTAAGAACAAAGACAAACACACAAACACATCCTCCCTCCAAAACCAAACCCAAAACAAAAAACCAAAGAAATCTGAAACTATATCCAGCACCTTATTGTTGGTGATGTTGCTACTGCTATTTTGAGAGTATCTTATGTATGTTACAGGTTAAAGCAAGTAAGTAATTAATGCTAATGTTGTCATGAAGCACGACTTCCAGTGGAAGAGAGAAAAGATGTTTACATATGAAACAAAAAGCTTCAGTAAAACCCTGCGGTCTGAAAACTTGAATTGGAAGTATAAGTTTGTACCAATTAATTATTTTCCTTTCTTTTTTTAAAGAAAATCTCTACTTTCTGGGTCTGACCACTGAAAAGCCTAGAAGCAATGGCAACTTGATAACAGGGACTTAGTGACTATCCTGAGGCCTAGCCTGTGGCCTCTGAACACCATTTCCCACCAGAAGATACAGAGATTCTTGGTTGATTTCAGGGCTGGGCCAAGAAATGCACAAGGTACGCCTCGGAATCTTGAAGGACCAGAAAGTTGAGGGCCTTCAAAGACCACCAGGGGCCGCGCAAAAGTTTAGGAATCCATATGAAGAGGCCAAAAGTGGGATAATTTTAACATCACATCAAATTGATTGAAACAAATTAAATATATAAAAAGCCATGACTAGTGGCGCAGTGGATAAGACTCCGTGCTCCCAATGCAGGGGGCCTGGGTTCGATTCCTGGTCAGGGAACTGGAACCCACATGCATGTCACAACTAAGGAGCCCACATGCCACAACTGAGGAACCTGCCTCGCACAACTAAGACCCTGTGCCACCAAATAAATAAATAATAAAGATTAAAAAAAAAATAGCCATGAGTTCCAAGCGGTAATATACAACACCTAATTTGTCACTGTGACAGATTGCCAATGCACCAACTCACTATTCTGAACACTGCAAGGGGGAAATAATCATCAATATGTATGCTATTTTTGTATGTAACTACAAATAGTCGATGAAGGACTATTCGTTTTAATCGAAGAATTCCAGTAATTAAATTCAGAAGAAATGGTAGAACCGGGAAACCACTGTTTTGCAACATCCTAATGAAAACATGGATCTGGGCAAAGATCATCAATGGATGCTAAAACCATAAGGTGAAAGGTCGAAGGGGAAGTTTATAACGGATGGATGAGTTTGGCAACATCAGGACCCACTGATCAATCTCAACGTCTATCAAAGTGGGGCAACTAGAAATTATGAGCCTCTTGATGTGATGCCATAAGAAATATATGGAATTACATATGAAATATTCGACTAAAAAGTTTTGAACTCAAGTCTAGATTTAACTACCAGTTTTCAGGGAAATACATAGATAAAGGAACAGAGAAGCAATGCTCTAAACCCAATACTTGGGAATTCTATAGGACAAACAACCCCACTTCCTCCTGCTTTTTAAACAAATAAATGGCATAAAAATGGGGGGGAGAGACTGTTATTTATTAAAAGACTTAAAAGACAACAACCAAATGCAACATGTGTGTACATTCTCTAGATCCTGATTTGATAAATAAACTGTTAAAAGGCATTTTTTTGAGAGGATCGGGGAAATTTTAATATGGACTAATTATTAGACGTTACTTTTGTTTGGAAGAAAATAGCATTGTGGTTATATATATTTTGTGACACGGTAATCTCTTCCTTAAAATACTTCAGCAAAAATGAATAAATAGTAAAAAAAAAAACTTAAAGTGAAGGTTTAGATAAAAAAAAAAAGATTTGTGTAGTTGATTGAATTGTGTCCACCCCCAAATTCATAAGTTGAATCCCTAACTCCCAATGTGATGGAATTAGAAGGTAGGGCCTTTGGGAGGTACTTAGGTTGAGATGGGGTCTTGAGAGTTCAGCCCTCATGATGGGATTAGCGCCTTTATAAGAAGAACATTAGGTAGATAGCTAGTGGGAAGCAGCCGCATAGCACAGGGAGATCAGCTGGGTGCTTTGTGACCGCCTGGAGGGGTGGGATAGGGAGGGTGGGAGGGGGGGAGACGCAAGAGGGAAGAGATATGGGAACATATGTATATGTATAACTGATTCACTTTGTTATAAAGCAGAAACTAACACACCGTTGTAAAGCAATTATACTCCAATAAAGATGTAAAAAAAAAAAAAAAAAGCTTCCTCTCTCTCTTTCTCTCTCTCATTCTTCCTCCCCCTCCCCTACCACATGTGAGGACACAGCAAGAAGAGAGCTGTCTGCTAGCCAAGAAGAGGGTCCTCACCAGGAACCCAACTGGCTGGCACCTTGATCTGGACTTCTAGCCTCCAGTCCATGACAGCCTGGGCCAACTAAGACAGTAATGTAATTCTTGATATCGAGGGATGAAACACAGGGTTCATGATGCTATTCTTTTTTATTTTTATGTTTGAAATCTTTTTGTAATAAGTTTAAAAAACTTCCATTTGGAAGTTTCTGTCTTTAGTGATACCCTGAGGGGCCCAAGAAAAACAGACTTGGACAGGCCCCCAGTGGCTGAGCGGTGGAAGTCCCACCTGCTCATTACTCCAGCTCTTCTCCTGTGATCTGACCATCGCCAGCCCCCTGCCCCACGCTCTGGGCTGCTTGGTCATCCAGCTGGACACTTTGATGAGCCAGGTCAGGACCTGGAGGTAGAAGGAATGAAGACATTTTTAGAAAAAATGGACTAGTCATCTCCCTCCCCGGGGCGGGGGCTGCCATCTGCAGGTGAAGGATAGGGCTTAGGTAAGGAGGGAGGCAAGGAGCGAGGCTGTGGGGTTATTTGGAAGGGAAGGAAGGAGGGATTCACAACCAAGTAACCAAGAGGAAGACAGCTTGCTTAGGACCCAGGAAGGAAGAAGCACTGAGAAAAGAATGGTACCTAGCAGAGGTCCAGATCCACCTGGGTCTTCCGGTAAAACTTGTTGGAGGTCACGATCTTCCTGCTGGAATTCCTGCTGTGGACATGGAGATGATAGAGCCGTACTCCCTGCTGGTGAGCCCCGGGAAGAGGGACAGCCACACCCAGGGGCCCTTTGATTACACTCTAGCTGTTGGCTGGACAGCAAAACGGAAGCTCATGCAAAGCGTTTAAAATGATGTCTAATTTATCTAACCTTCCTGGCATGTCTTGTACCCAGAGTTCCTTTAGGAGAGGTGATTCACCAGCCTAACTTGGGTTTCTACTGAAGTCTACAACCTTCTCATCCCACAGAACCTGAGTGGCAGAATGTTCCAGTGGGCCTGGCCCCTAAGGTCCTCCAGCTCACAGCAGCTGTGTGCCAACTGGTCTGCCACTCCCCGTTCTGAGTCCAGCATTGCCGGACATCGTCAGGCAATCACGGAACCCTGACTACCAGCTGTGGCCTCAGCATCCTCGGCAATGGGCACCTCTCAGTCACTCGTCCACTACTTGGCATTGACCTTCAGTCTGGGACAGCTGCTCTAGAGCAAGTCCAGTCTCCCCAATCCCAGAGAGGAGGAAACTGAAGCCAGGGGTGTATGACTTACCCAAAGGCTGCAGGCAAGTTAGTGAATCGCTGGGACCCAGGGCCTCTGGTTCTCAGGCTGGGAGAGCTCCGAGCAGGGAAAGATCAGAGACAGCTCAGCTGCAACCCACTGCTGGGAAGCTCTCAGAAGTCTGCAGGTGCCAGAGAGGAAGCCCTTTCCCCTGCTTCCTCAAGTCTGGCTCCGCTTCTATCACCAGACCTGCCATTGTAGCAGGAGGACAGCAATGCTGGGAGCTGGCTCTGCTGGGTGCCAGGCAGAGTGGGGGCGCTCCCAGCTGGAGTGGCACCGGCAGGCAGTCGTACAAATAACGCCCAACTCACGCCCCGCTCAGCGGCCCTCGGGCTCCCGCTTCTCGTTCACACAACACAGACCCTCGTGAGATTGGATAACATTGAACTGCGTTCACAGCGAGGAGCATTTTCTGCTCAGCCCTTTGGCAACTTAGATGCAATGTCTTACTCTTTCTTCAGGGAACACCTGGCTGAGCGAGGCTGGGCGTGCTCAGGCAAGCTCGGATTCAAGGGATTTGTTCCCTCTTTGCTGCTCAGAAAGACCTTGGAGCTTCGAAGGCCTTGACAGGGGATGAAACCACTCCTGTTCTATGCGGACTTTGCTATATGGATCTGGTTGGAGAAAAAGGACAGATGCACGGGGCAAGGCTAGGCATCCCTGGGTACCAACTGACTGTGAGTTGAGTTCCAGCCACCAGGCTTCAGGGTCAGGTGCTGATTCTGGTCCCTGTGGCCACCTCTCGAGAAGGAATGGAGGAAACAGATTTTGCCCAGAGAGCAGTGTGGTCTGGGGACACCGTGATCACACAGGGGAAGGTTAGACAAGAGCGTTTACTTGCCTCTTGGCTCTCTCAGTGCCCTGGGGATTCCACCAAGGAGGACGAGCAAACGGAGGGGGTCAGAGTCACTGCTGGTACCCCTGGCATCTGATGCCCCTGGTGATAACCATCTCGTCTACACAGCCCCCAGCCCCAGAGCTGACTCAGCCCCACGACAGCTCTGGGGTTTCCCTTCTGGAGAGGAGGGAGAAGGCTTGCTGCTGGTAACTCACAAGTGAAGTGTGTGATGAGGTCATGTTAGGTGACCTGTGGCCTAGGTCCAACCGTGAAGGAAGATTGAAGGTGGAAAAGTAACCATTAATTGAGCTTGGTTACCTTGGGCCTTTGCAGTGACTATTTCCCCCATCTGGAATGTTCTTCTCCCAGCTCTTTTCATGGCTGGCTCCTTCTCAACATCTAGTGTCATTTCATATGTCCCCCCACCACCCCCTCCCGCAGAGAGGCCTTCCCTGGCCACTCCATTCTCCCAGGCACAGAGCCTGATCCGTTCGAGGAGCCCATAGACACTGACTGCATTTCCCGTGTGCTTTACGTGGGCACCTGAGAGCTTGATAGTGTCCCCAATTTACAGATGAGGAAACTGAGGTTGAGAGCGGTTAAGCATCTCCCTGGGGCACACAGGGCCTGTGAGGGGTAGAGCCAAGATTTGAATCCAGGTCTGTCTGACTGCAAATTCCAGCCGCTCTTTAGTCCTGGGCTTGGGGGACCAGGAAGCGATGCAGAGGAGATGAGAGTGTTGGGGATGGAGGGGGTAACTGGGAAAGGATCTCATCTATTGGGAAATATTCATTCTTTCAGTGAACCCTTCTTCACAGTGCTCTGAGCCAAATCCAGAAAATCCTCGCTGTGTAGGTGCAGCCTGGAGGGCAGGGACAGCGTGTGGACTGTGCCGAGAACACAGATGCTGGGCCCAGGGGGAAGGTAGCCTGAAGCCTAGTTCGTGATCTTTTGCCACGAGCCAGTCCCCTTGGGAGCTTGTCCATCTGGAGGGCCAGCTTTTTCTGAATGGGCTCGCAGGGGCCTTGTGGTTTAGGAAACAAAACTTCAGAAAAGAAATGTGACCAGGCTGTAACGGAGACATGCTCCTGGCGTCCTGGGAAGCGGATGCCTAATGTTGCCTTGGGTGGAAAGTTAGGAAGGCTTCCTGGTGGAGGTGGCAACTGAGCTGTGTCTCGATGGATAAAAGGACTTTGCTGAGTGGGTGTGGGGAGGAGGGAATGCCCATCAAAGAGGGCGGCACTTGCATTGTACTGGACTCCAGGGATTGTCAGTCACCTGGCAAGCTTAGCCCTATGGGATACATTATATTAGTCTGGGCAATATGGGCAGTAACAAGCAATGCCCAATTTAAAAATAATAACTTTTTTTCTCTTACTCTCTCTGTCTGTCCATCATAAGTTGTCTGGGGCTCTGATTGGAGACATCTTCTCTCGGGGATGCAGACCGATGGAGACGTCACCGTCTGCCAGGTCACTGTTTGCTGTGGCAGGAGGAAGGGCGTGTGCCAATTCATGTGCTGACTATCACGAATGAAAAGTGTTGCCTGCCGTATCAGTAAACAAAGGATGCTGCAGCCATCCAGCCATCACATTCCAGCTGCCCCCAGTGGTGAGTCTTGAGGGAACTCTGGATGGAAATAGGTTGCCACCATAGAGCCCTCAGCTACTGCAGCCAGCCCCCAGTGGTGCACCTAGAGGGGACTCAGGAGGTGAAAAAACAGCATACTTGCCCTAGATAGCTAAGACGCAGATCAAAGGAATGAATTCAATGAGTCCAGACTCTTGCATCTTCCCGGACATCAAAAAGCACAAAATTCCTTAACTTGAGATGTTTGGCTTCCTTTCATTAACAGTAATCCTTTGATGTTCCAACTACCTGGCTTTTGTTGCAAAAAGTCCTGTATGTCCTGGCTCCTCCTGTACCTCTCCAGAGTGGTCCCCCTGAGCCATCTGAGAGGCTGCCTCCTGGGTGTGAAGTCCTCAGAAAGTCTGCCAAATAAAACAGAATTCTCAACTTTTAGGCTGTGCTTTTTTTTTTTTTCAGTTGACATAAGCAAAGCATTTGCCAGGAGTGACCTGTGTCACTGCTACCTACATTTCACCGGTGTGAACAAGCCACATGGCCACACTGAATTTTGAGGGAGTATGGAAGTGTAATCCAGCATGAGTTTAGGACAAAGACTTGGAAATCTGGACACCGGCACTAATAATGCACTAATAATGCCCAGAAAAGGAGAACAAAGAGCAGGTCCCAGGGTCGGGTGGGGGCTTGGATACCATTGGCGAGGGCATGGGATTTATCCTGTGGAGGACGGGGATCTTTGAGTAGGTGGGTGAAATGTTAGACTGCGGAGAATGGAGGAGAAAAAAGGAAAGAGAGGCTAAAACATCAGAAGGATACAAGAGATGAAAGACGTTAAGAGAAAGGAAGTACATTAAAAAAAAAACCCCAGAAGCTGTAGAAATGGGGTAGGGGGAGCATTTGGACACTGAGTGAAGGTCACGGCTGCTGGCTTCCAACCCTCCATTTTGGTGGGAAGAAGGGGTGTAGACAGATACTTCGGAGGGTTGTTTGTGCTGGAGAGTCAAGACTTTGGCGGGGGCATAAGGAACCACCTCAAGACTCTTTAGTTTTTCATGAAAACAAAGGACTAGACTCACTCTATGGTGAACTTTCAGAAAAGAACAAGGACAAAGGTTAAATGGGAAGAAGGCAGATTTAACTTTAATTTGATAACAACTTCTGTCTTTAAGTTACCATTGTTATTCCAACGGTTTGCCAAGCACCTTGCAGAGATAGGCGTGTGTGTGTGTGTGTGTGTGTGTGTGTGTGTGTGTGTGTGTGTGTGTGTGTGTGTGTGATGTTTGGAAATGTTAATTTCCTTCCTGTTCTCACAGGGCAGGAAAGAAGGAATGGAAAGGTAATACTCTAGGCCAGGAGGAGGGTGCTGGTTAAAAGCTTTGTGGTGTTCTAGAACTACACTGAAGGAAGCTCCCACCCCTGCTGGTGTTTGGAAGGCGAAGTTAAATGAAGTTAAAAGGGGAGATAGGCAGAAAGAGTAAGTAGCAGGATGGAAGGGAGGAGGAAGCTCTCTCTGGGGAAAGAGGGGTGGTCCACCCTGAGGCTCGTTCTCCTCCTGTCACGTCTGCAGGATGGGGCAGAACTTCTGACCAGAGGTCGGTGGGTACTGTAGTCTGATCACTGAACATGTGGCCTTCAGAGGAGCTGGTGTGATCCCCTAGGACTGGTCCTTGCTCCGGCCCAGGCCTTGGGAGGGGCACCTCTGTGGCCTGCCCAGAGACAGAGGGCACTGGTGTGTCATCTTGCGGCTGGGGGATCTGATGGTGACACCACAGTGCCCGCACAAACACACACACCCTTCATTTTTTCTTCTGACACCACAATAGTCTGGAAATCTCAAAGGATTCTATGGAGGAGTGAAAAGAGTGGGATATAAGTTCTCTCTGGCCTGGAGGGGAGAGAAAATTGAACTTGAGTTAAAGATAAAGGTATATGACATGGCTTACAGAATGAAAATGAGCAGAACACAGCACTTAAGAACGCAGTGCTGGAGCCCGATGGCCTGGGTTTAAGCCCCAGCTTGGCCATCTACTAGCTGTGTGATCTTGACAAGTTACTTACTCTGTCTGTGCCTTACTTTCCCCATATTTAAATAGGGGATAATAACAGAACCAAATGAGTTAATATGTGTAGGGTGCTTCGGTTCATGGTAAGTGCTATATGAGTTTTATATAAAGTTGTCGACTGAAGAAAAAAAGCACGATGTGAGAGCTGTGAGTTAAGTTTTATTGGGGGCGAAGTGAGGGCTACAGCCTGGGAGACAGCCTCTCAGAGAGCTCTGAGGAATTTTGCCGAAGAGGCGTGTGGGGGGAGGAGGTCAGCATATACGTGATTTTGGTGAAGGGGGGACGTGCAGTCAAGCACACATTTTGGCAGAGACTTGCTGCTTGTCACGAGGAGCAGGTGTCTCCGTGAATGATTTTAGTGCTTTTCTAGACATGAGAAGATGCAAGAAATAGGGCTCATAAAATCTTTCCCGAAAAATATTTATCTGAAGGCTTGTTCTGTCAATTTTCCCAGAGCACAGAGTGCCTCATTCCTGAGCTCCACCCTGAACTCCTTTCAGGGTGTGTTGAAGGTCAGCGACTTCAGTGGCTAGTGACGCCATCCTTGTAGTGCCAGATGGCGAGTGACAGTCTTTAGTTGGCAAAGGTAAGCATGTATTTTGGACTCAAATTCGTACCTGTTACACCTGCTTTATGTGGGGAGCTTGTCCGGGAGTTAGCAGCTGCCTCAGTGTCATGTAATGATTTCATGTAATGATTTGGAACATCTGGTTCCATCTCTGGCTTTGCAGATGAGGAATCAAGGCCTAGAGAGCAGAAGGAACTTGGCCAAAGTCACTCTAGGCCAAGGAATGTAGTGACAAAACGGGGACTGGAACTCAGGCAAGTTGGAGTCGTGAGTCAGCCTCTTGCCGGCTGTGGGATCGCTGTGCGGGGCGGTCCAGCTATGGGATGAATGGGCTGCTCTGTGGGCCTCCAGGCCTGAGTGGGAGCTGGCGGAGGCTGTCTGACCTCCATCTGGTCTGGAGGCTGCTTGGAGGAAAGGCCGTTTTTTCCTTCTGACGTCTAGCTGGCCTGAGGGGTTGGGGAGCTTTGTCTGTCCTCCTGGAGGCTTATCACAGCTGATGCCAAGGTCAGTGGGGATGAAAGTGGGGGGCAGCTGTGGTGTGGCACGAAAGGGGACCCAAACTAGAGATGGAGCCTGGCCTGTCTCGACTCAGCGCTTTATCAACGATCACACCAGTTCCTGCATCTCGCTCTTAAAAACCTTGTGCGCGTGTGTGTGTGTTGGGATGGGATGGGGTGGGCAGGGATTTAAATGCCACGGTGAGATGCTCTCCACTGGGGTGAAATGCACCACTGCTCCAGCTGGTGGCTCACCCTGGTTCATCAGAAATGGTTTCCTCGAAACAGAAACAGATTCACAGTCTTCGAAAACAAATTTATGGTTACCAAAGAGGAAAGGTGGTGGCGGGGGGGTGGGGGGATAAATTGAGAGTTTGGGATTAACATATACACACTACTATATATAAAATAGATAATCAACAATGACCTACTGTATAGCACAGAGTACTCTACTCAATATTCTGTAATAACCTATACAGGAAAAGAATCTAAAAAAGAATGGGTACATGTATATGTATAACTGAATCACTTTGCTGTACATCTGAAACTAACACAATATTGTAACTCAACTATACTCCAATATAAAATAAAAATTCAATTTAAGAAAAAGAAAAGGCTTCCCTGGTGGCGCAGTGGTTAAGAATCCGCCTGCCAAAAAAAAAAAACCAAACAAAAAAAAGAATCCGCCTGCCAATGCAGGGGACACGGGTTCAAGCCCTGGTCTGGGAAGATCCCACATGCCGCGGAGCAACTAACCCCGTGTGCCACAACTACTGAGCCTGCGCTCTGGAGCCCACGAGCCACAACTACTGAGCCCACGTGCCACAACTACTGAAGCCCGCGCGCCCTAGAGCCCGTGCTCTACAACAAGAGAAGCCACCGCAATGAGAAGCCCACGCATTGCAATGAAGAGTAGCCCCCACTCACTGCAACTAGAGAAAGCCTGCGCACAGCAACGAAGACCCAACGCAGCCAAAAATAAATAAAATTAATTAATTAATTAAAGAAATAAAAAAGTAAAGATTTCCTCTAGAGACCAGAAGGGGCTCTTTCCCCTCGAGGGATTCCTGATGTGATGCTGGAGAGGGCAGAGCGGGTGCAGAACACCTTGACGTTATCTGAGATTGCGTTTTCCCCAGCTTTGGTGTGCTTTTGCTTCTAGTGGCCCCTTTGACTTGTCTTTGGAGGATCTAATACAAGGGCCGCTAGACACTGCGTGGCCATTAGTTGAAGGCTGAGAGGTAGGGGCCTGTGGGAGTGGGAGAGCCTTGGGTTAGGGCATTTTGAAGGCACAACTTACGTTCTAGAGTTTGCTGGGGGAGCAGGCTGGAGCTTCCCTCTCCAAGACTTGCATGAAATCATAGCCAGGCTTGGTTTCATCCCTTTTCCTATTCTTGCCTCCTCTGCGCCCTCACTGGTTTCTCTGGGAGCAACTTTGAAATAAATCACTTGTACGTGAAACCTCGCATCATGTGCTACTCCTGGGGAGGCTGACCTAAGATGGTCCCTTCTTCAGGCAACCCACTGAGACCCTGACTGATATAGGTTCCCCGCCCAACTGTTCCTAGAGCATCTTGAAGCTGTCCCTACCATGTGGCTTTGCCCTTGCTTGATTTTCTGAAACCCACACTGGACCACGTGTTTCAGAGGGCAGGAATCTCACTTGACTCACTTGTAAGTCCATGTAAGTAGATCTTGTCTCTATCCACCAGACTCCAATTGTCAAAACAAGGCTAACACACAGGTTAGTTATTAGGTTATGGGTGTTAGGTTACAGGTTCAACTGCTGTAATCAAAGTCTAAATAACACTGTCTTAAATATAATTTCATTTCTCCTTCACGTAATAATAGTACAGGTAGCTCCACAGTGATGGGGACCCGGTTCTTTCCTGTTGCTTTGCCATCTTCAACATGTGATGTTCACCTCTGGTCTAATATGGCTGCTCCGACTCCTGTCATTACATCTGCATTCCAGCTAGCAGGACAGAGAAGGGGAAGCAGGATGTGCCCCTTTCCTTAAACGGCATAACCAGAGGTTATAAAATTACTTCCACTCATTTGTCATTGGCTACAATGAAGTCACAGTGGCACTTTTAGGTGAAAGAGAGGCTAGTAAATGGACTTTTTAGCTGGGTGGCCCTAGACTAGAGGTTTAATTACCAAATGAAGAAGGAGACAATTAGGAGTGCCTGTTATACCCTCCCGTTTCAGTGAAGATAAGCTGAGTTACACTATGAAGACATAAAACCCCCAAATCTCAATGGCTCAACATAACTAAGGTTTGTTTCTCACTCACATCTCGGGTGGGTGGGCAGAGAACCCTGCTCATCGCAGTCTCTTGGGGAGGAAAGCAGAAGGAGGCTCCCTCTGGATGCAGGGGAAGGGAGTGTGTGGCAAATTGGACTCTGGTTCTTAAAGGCTTCCACTTGGAAGTGACATATCACCTCTACTCACATTCCATTGGCCAAAGTAAATTCCATGGTCATGGTAAAGCTGGGGGTGGTGGGTACATAGAAGGGCAGGGGCAGTGTGATCAGGATATTTATGATAAGTAACAATGGCCACCACCCTTCATTCTTGTGCCTATATTTTGTTCTTCTTTGCTTCTCCCCACCCTGCTCCTCAGCCTCTTTTGGTCTGTAGATACGGATTTGGATGAGATTATATGAGAGGACATATACTAGGCTGTTAATTAGTGGGAAAACCAAGCCAAGAAAGAAAGAAAAAAAAAAGTCCAAAAACTATAAGAAAGCATGTTTGTAATCACAATTCTCCATTTATACAAGATTAGGTGTATGTGTGGTTTATGCATAAATTTAATAAAATAATAAAGGAAAGAAAAATTTAAAATATAAATTCATTTATCAAACCCAACAAAATAATAATAATAAAACTGTACCAGAGTAACCACATAGTAGTATCGGGTTTAAGTTTGGATGCACATTACAAAAAACCTAAAAGAACCATAACTTTAACAAGATAAAACTTGATTTTTTTTTTCTCCCACTTAAACAAATCTGGAGGTGGGCCATCCAGAACTTGACTGGTTTCCACCTCCAAGGTCACTTCATGGTCCAACACAACTGCAGGGGTTCCAGCCATCGCATCTGAAATCCAGACAGCTGTTTAAGAAGAAGGCGGGGAAGTCAAAGAGACTCATCTCCCAGCTGAATCTTTAAAGCAGCCTTCCAAGAAATCCCTCTTATACATCTGCTAATATCACAAAGTCACTAGTCATGACTAAGAGCAAAGGAGATTGGGAAGTGCAGTCTTTAAGCTACTGGACACATTGCTATATAACAAAATACATTCGACTCTTGAGGAAAACCAAAAAATGGCTAATTCTGTAAGCAGCTACCAGCCTCTGCCTCAGAGACACAAAACCTTTCTGGATTGATCAGGCCAAACTACTGGGCATAGTGTGGGAGCCAGGAGGAAGGAGTAGGAGTGAGAAACCAGCCAGATGGATCTGACTTGTGAGTCAAAAAAAAAAAAAAAAAAAGTCTTCACTGGAGATCTCCTGAAGACTGAATTGGGGGTTATACATACCACATGGCCAAACTTCTTTCGAAAACTGCTTTTCCAACTCAGTTCCCAAATCTCTCTCAATATCTTAGCTTCTTAAATATCTTGTTTTTGTTACCTCACATTCTGACCTACCTGTCTGCCATCCTTACTTTTGTTCACATCACTTCTCCATCCAGTCCACCAGCATAACAAAATCCAGTACTGTGGAGCTAAACAAACACTTTTTAGAAGTGGGTAGAAACACAATGACCATTTCTACTTTAACATTTTTTGTTCCTGATCAAGGTCATCTGAAGGACTGAGATGTCTTGGAATAGTGAGATCCCTTGTTTCCTCTAAAATCCCAACCAAGAATGTAACTTCCTTGATGCTGGAGATGGTGTGTTTACTTTTGTATCCACAGGTCTTAGCAGTACAGGTATTCAGTGAATGTCTGTGGAATGAATGAACAAGAGAAGAGAGTAAGGAGCTGCCTTCTCTTTCTCTCTCTCTCGTTTATTGCATGTATGAGGGCCACTCTGAATTATGAATGATATTGGGTATAATCGAGGCATGGTATATGGGGACATAGGTGCAAGTGATAGGGGACCAGGATCAAAGGGGGTGGGGCTAGAGCCATGGGAAGCTGAAAAGAGCCAGAAGTGGAAAATAGGAAGAAACAAGGTAGGAAAAGCAACTTTTTCTAATGCCACCTGCCTCAGATGACTTGAATCTCCTGGCACATTCCCCCCATCCCCCTCCTTTGCCCTAATTCTCTATCTTTAGTTATTCAGAAGGGCCAGCATCACCCTCCCCCTGCCCCACCCTAAGATGACTTGGCAGTGACCCAGTTGATTCAGAGAGCAGTTTGTCATTTCCTCTCAACACCCTCAGTGGAATCACTGTGTCTATCACATTCAGAAGTTATTATTGTCATTGTTTTAGGAGTTTCTAGGATCTGCATAAAGAGGTGTATAAAATAGTCTTTGCCTGTCCTTATAGAAGTTGCTGTCTAGAGGGAGTGAATGTTCAATTACAGAAAAATGTAGTAAATACTAAGAAAGGAAAAAAATGTTGGGTGTTTGAAGAACATACAAGGGCGGACACTTACCCAGTCTCGGGGGTACAAGAGAGGCTTTCCAAAAGTGAAGTCTAAGACCTAAAGGATGTGAGTGATAGGAAACCTAAAACAACAGTGGCTTACAAAGGTGGTTTATTTCCCTTTCCTATACAAATCCAGAGGTGGGCATCCAGCAGTGTCATGGGGCATGGGGTTCCATGGTGTCAGGACTCAAGCTCCTTCTATTTTGTTGTGTGGTCAGGTATGGCCTCTCGTCTCATGGTTGCCTCATGGTTCAAGATGACTACTCTAGCTCCAGCCATTGCACCCACATTCCATGGTCCAACATAGTACCAGTAAGTGAAAGGACTGCTGAATATAAACTCAAGCTAATCCATCAGCAGGGTCTTCTAATTTTTTACCCACAAAGTAATACAAATACAGGATTAAAAATTATATAGCACAAAAGGGTTTATAACAAAAGGTTAAGGTCATCTGCCCTGGCCCTCCCCATCCTCTAGAAACAGTTTCAGCCCAGCTTTCTGGCAGCTGCTCTCAATGGGAGCCACTCTGACATTATGTTCAAAGTGAAATGTTTGTAAAACCAGCCATGGCATCCCTCAAAAGAGTTATTGGTGTCTCAGAAGGGTTAGTACCTTGAGACTGCTTTCCCCACTGATCCCTTCCGTGGTCTAACAGGTGACCTCTCGTTGGAGAAGCGTGATCACCTGACCCAATGGCCGTTAATTCTTAGCAGGCCTGGCAGCCTATGAAGAGGCAAGAAAGAGTAAACTCTGCCCAATAGGGGCAACGGTGATTATCTTAGCCAATCAGATCCACTCTCTCTAGAATTTGAAATAGAAATTTGAGACTACTGAAAGAGTGTTAACACAAAGAATAAAGAACAGAGTCAAGTAAGAAGAATGAGACCTAGAATATTGCTGTTCCTGGCACTATCACCACCCGTGGATTTTATTGTTATGTGACCCAATAATTTTCATTTTGCAGAAGCTGTTTGAGTTGGGTTTCTGTTACTAGAGACGATGGTCTTAATTCAACATCCAAATAAGGTTTTGAATTTGGGTGGCACGGTTTCCTTGGTCTAAGAAGCTCTCGTTCTGGAGTCCCATTTTTACAAAGCTGCAATTTATGGACGCTGCTGAGAGGCAAACAGGGAATGGGCTTCATCTCTAGGCCTGGTTGTCCAGTACAAACTGCCTAGAGAAGAGAGCGCTAGCATCAGGGCCTTGCTTCAAGGCGCCACCCTCATGATTCTGCGCAAGTGAGGATGTTTAAGGCCATCTGTTATTTTTAAGGCACTACCCGTACAGAATGGACTAAATGTAACCTAGGGCCTCGGGAAACGGCTTACTTTTCGGGAAGCTACTCAAGTGTTGTTTTGAGGAGCCCGCCAGTCAGTTCCAGACTGACAGCCACTGCTGTTTGCCAGGGGACACTTAGGACTGTGATCACTCCAGTCCCGGCGTGGGGGTTCCACAGTCTGAGCTCAGACCATGTAGGGAGTCCCTCGGTGCTGAGATTCCATTTGTTTCCTTTCGGATATCCTTTGGGTCACTTTGAGCAGACCCCCACAAGGCCGAGCTCTGTTAAGAAAGGTGACCCTCTCCCGCCTTCCAGAGGATCAGCAGACGCTTGCGCAGGCGCACTCGCACAGGACGGCTTGGGTTCCGCCCAATGGGCGGTGTCCCTTCTGGGGGCGGGGCAATGGCCTGCGGGGGGCAGGCGTCCACCAAGCGCTAGAGGGATCTCGTGGGCCTTCCCGTGGGTGTGGTCCCGGGTGGCAGCTAGAGTGTGTGTGGCGGGGACGGGAGGACGGTGTCGGGGTGAATCAGAGGCCTCCGGCGCGCACAACGTGCTGCGGGACGAGTGGCGTGGGCCCCAGCTCCCAGCGCCCGGACGTTGAAAGGGGGGGTCACATCCGGCGGGAGGGGGCGGGCCTCGTGGACCCCGGAAGTGTGGGCTCCGGCTCCGATTTAACCCGCGACAGCTGTGGCGGCGACTGCGGCGGCAGGGGTAGGTGAGAGGGGCCCGGGGAGGGGCAAGGACGGGGATGGGGGCGGCGCTGGCAGTTGCTCCCGGCGCGCCTCCGCCTGCCCGCCTCACCTTGGCAGAGGCTGGTGATTGGGCGCGAGGGGCGCGTGACTCCGGCGGAGGGCCGGCGCCCCTGCCCCTCGCAGTGGGAGGGCGGGAAGGAGGGAGGCATCGCCCGAGCTCCCTGCGCAGGTCGCGCCTCCAGCACCCCACCCCCTCACCGCCACCTTTCACCCTCCACCCCCTACTTGAGCGTCCTGCTGGTCACACATTTGGTGACGTTAGAGCCAGTTTGCCCATTGTATAGGCGGGGAAAAGAAGCCTAAGAATGGGGTTTGACTTGCCAGAGGGAGTCCAGCGGCAGAACGGGGTGTGAGGGACGCTCTCAGGGCTATGCCCTTTCTCCAGGGCAGTGAGGTTGTGGCTTTTCAGTCTTGATTCTGTTCTTATCCTTTATTCCGGACCCGGACTTGGGCTGCCCAGCATCACTGACCACTCCCTATTTATGGGCCTGCTGGGTACAAAGGTCATTGGTGTTTGTGAATCTCCAGTGTGTGCCTGGTTCCTCCTGAATTTTACTGGCAGAGTTGACTCCACACCTCAGGGTTTCAGTCCTGAAACCCTGTGGGAATGTCCACTCTTAGCTCTGGAGACTTCAAAAACTCACTTCCCTTCACTTCAGCAACATCCCAGTAGTACTGTTGCTGACTCAGGCCTTTTCCACCCTCTTCATTGGCTCCCTGCCTCTTACCCAGGAGTCCCATTTCCTACTGCTGTACCCAAGATGCTGCCACCTGACTGTCAGGCTGTGACTGGCAGCCCTAGAGCTGGAAGTGGTGGTGACCAAGGGATTTGGAAAGGAAAGACTTTCTTTGGCTATTGTCCAAAGCTGCGACCCTGGGCAGGCCTGAACTCTGGTTCTGGATGGGAGTGAGGACTTGGAGTGAAATACTGGACCCTGAAGTGAGAGTTCTTGGCAGTCATAATGTCCAGAAAAGCTTTTTTCCTAGATATCTGAGAAATCTGGCTTGGTGCCTTTGTAGTTTCCGTTAGGTAGAAATTTTTCTTTGTAGATTTCATCTGGGCAGCTTCTGATGGCTGTGTTTTGTTGTTGTTTGTTTGTTTGTTTGTTTTTAAGGTAGCAAAAGCTCTGATTTCTTGCTTGGCTGCCATGTGCTATTGGCAGTGTTCTGGGGGCTTTGTGAACATACTGGATTCTGGGAACACTCAAGGTAGGTGATGAGCCCATTTTGCAGATGAAGTAAGTGGATAGTAGAGATGTTAGGTAGGGTGCTACAGCCAGTAAATGGCCAAGTTGGGATTTAACCCATCAGTCTTATTTCCAAGCTAATGTATTTGCTGGATGTTAAGAATCATCTGTGATGCTTGTTAGAGATACAGAGCCTCACCTCTGGATATTCTTGCTTAGATTCTGGAGAGAGACCCAGGAGTTTGTGTGTTTTTTTTGTTTGTTTTTTTTTTTCGGTACGCGGGCTTCTCACCGCTGTGGCCTCTCCCGCCGCGGAGCACAGGCTTCGGACGCACAGGCCCAGCGGCCATGGCCCACGGGCCCAGCTGCTCCGCGGCACGTGAGATCCTCCCGGACCGGGGCACGAACCCGCGTCCCCTGCATCGGCAGGCGGACTCCCAACCATTGCGCCACCAGGGAAGCCCAGGAGTTTGTATTTTTAACACTTGCACTGGGTGATTCTTACTGTAAGGCAAGTTTGGGAAGCACTGCCTTAAGGAGTTTGTAGATTTGCTGAGCTTGGAAGTGAAATTATTTCTAAGGCTTCTTGTTATTTTTTTGCTTATTGCTGTGTAATTTGCTAATCTGCCGTTAAAAGGGCATTGGGGTAGCTAGCTGTATGAATCATCTCTTGAACACTGTTGGCCAGTCCTAGTAGGGTTTTTCCAGACTGACCTAATCAGATCAGCAAAGACCTTGTTTTAATCCGATTGGATCTCTGTTCGGAAATTCTTTTAGTTTCTCCTCAGAGTCTGGAGTTTTCAGAAGGTTCCAGTTCATTCCTGGATAGTTGCCCCTTGACAGAGAGATCTCTGTAAAGGCAAAGGTCTGTGAGCTTTTGGGAGCTTTAAAGGCATGTTTATTTAGCAGGTGTTTCCTCCACTGCATTTCTCTCCCCTTCACTGGTTTATGTCAAAGGCTTGAGCAAATACCAAACAGCTTTGTTTATTGTGATTTAGCTGGGGCTGACAAGTGGAGTCCCTGGGGCTTAGGATGGGCCAGACAGGGGAGGAGAGGGGACACTGAACCATGGAAGTCAAACGGATAACCCAGGTCAGTTATGCCTAGCCTTGAAGACATGTTAAGTACTGCTAATTTATCTGCTCCCTCCTGGGCAGAATTAGAAGTAGTGAAAGAGGCAAAGTCAGCATTATGCTGTTACTTTATTCTTCCTCTGTCCAGTGAACACTGATTTCTAATTTAATTTCTTTGTAAACAGAGGAGGTACTTTGTATGCTTTGAACCGTTTTAATTTACTGTTCCATATATAAACATTTTGGGGTGTTATGTTCTTTTGATGAATTGGCCTCCTTTATCATGAAATGACCCTTTTAATCCCTGATAGTGTTCTTTGCTCTGAAATCTACTTTGTCTTGTTTTAATATAGCCAATCCAACTTAAAAAAAATTTAGTGCTAATGGATTGATATCCAGAATATTTGAAGAATTCCTACAACAGTGAAAATACAAACAACCTGATTAAAGTGGGCAAAGGACTTGAATAGACATTTCTCCAAAGAAGGTATACAGATGGCCAGTAAGCACATGAAGGTACTCAACATCACTAGTCATTAGGGAAATGTGAGCCAAAATGACAATGAAATACCACTTCACACCCATTAGAATAACTCTTGTTAAAAAAACCCAAAAAACACCAGAGGTATTGGCAAAGATGTGGAGAAATTGGAACCCTTATTTATATTACTGGTGGGAATGTAAAGTGTGCAGCTGCTGTGGAAAACAGTATGGCAATTCCTCAAAAAATTAAAGATAGAATTACCGTATGATCTAGCAATTCCAGTTCTGGGTATATACCCTAAAGAAGTATAAGCAGAGACTCAAACATATATTTGTGCACCAATGTTTCTGGCAGCATTATTCACGATAACCAAAAGGTAGAAGCAACCCAAGGGTCCACTGACAGATGAATGGATAAACAAAATGTGATACATGCATACAATAGAATATTATTCAGCTTTAAAAAGGAAGGAAATTTTTGACAACATGGATGAAAATTGAAGAAATAATGCTAAGTGAAACAAGTCAGTCACAAAAGCATAAATATTGCATGATTCCTCTTATATAAGGTTCCTAGAGTAGTTAAATTTATAGAGACAGGAAGAGTGATGGTTGCCCAAGGCTGGGGGAAGGGAGGAACGGAAGTTAATGTTTAATGGGTACAAAGTTTCAGTCTGGGATAATGAAAAAGTTCTGGAGGTGGATGGTGGTGATGGTTGTACAACAGCGTGAAAGTATTTAATGTCACAAAACTGTACACTTAAAATGTTTAAAATGGTAAATTTTATGTATGTTTTACCACAATTAAATTGATAGGGATTTAAAAAAATTAGTGCGGTGTATCTCTTTACATCTATTTACTTTTGGACTATTTGTGTCTTTATTTTTTTTTTCTTTTTTTTCTTTTTTTTTTTTTTTTTGCGGTACACGGGCCTCTCACTGTTGTGGCCTCTCCCGTTGCGGAGCACAGGCTCCAGACCCACAAGCCCAGCGGCCATGGCTCACGGACCCAGCCGCTCCGCGGCATGTGGGATCCTCCCGGACTGGGGCACGAACCCGCGTCCCCTGCATCGGCAGGCGGACTCTCAACCACTGCGCCACCAGGGAAGCCCCTGTGTCTTTATTTTTAAAGTGGGTTTCTTGTAGGCAGCATATAGATGAGTTTTGCATTTTGTGAAATCCAGTCTTAAAAATTCTGCCTTTTAATTGGGATGTTTAGACCATTTACATTTAATGTGATTATTAGTGTAGTTGGGTTTAACTCTCAAGGTCCTTCTACTCCACCGTCTTGCTCCAGGTAATATGTTTTAATTTAACATGAGCGTGTCACTTGGGCTGTTTCCTTTGCAATTCCCTCTGACAGCTGTGCTCTGAGTCTACTTGTTGGGTAGACATCCTGTCAGAGGTTCCTCGGTGGGGTGCTGTGCCTGAGGGGCAGGCCTTGAATCTGAGACACATGGGATGCTGGGCGCTGGGCCCTGGTGGGCTCCATCTCTGCTCTAGAGCGCAGTGTATGGGGGATCTGCTTGCATCCGGGGCCCAGGTTACGTCTCCTACCCAGGTTTGCATCTGAAGGGTTAACGACTCTAGCTGGGTTTAACTTTATCATCTTGCTGCTTGTTTTCAATCTGTTCCATGTTCTTTCTTCCCATGTCCCTTTTTTCCTGACCTCCCTGGGACTGAGCTGTTTTTATGATTCCATTTTATTTCCTTTGTTAGTTTATTAGCTGTAACTGTAACTGTTTTTTTTTTTTAAGTGGTTGCTTGGGAATTCCCTGGCGGTCCAGTGGTTAGGACTCGGCACTTTCACTGCTGTGACTCGGGTTCAATCCCTGGACGGGGAACTAAGATCTGGCAAGCTGTGTGGTGCAGCCAAAAAAATAAATAAATAAAAAGAAAAGAAAAAGAAAAAGAGTGGTTGCTTTAAGATTTGTAGTGCACATCTTTTTTTTCCTTCGCTTTATTGCGCTTCACTTTATTGCGCTTTGCAGATACTGTGTTGTTGTTTTTTTTTCCCATAAATTAGAGGTCTGTGGCAATCCCACATCAAACAAATCTGTTGGCACCACTTTTCCAACAGCATTTGCTCACTCATTTCATGTCTCTGTGTCACATTTCGGTAGTTCTCGCAATATTTCAAAGTTTTCCATTTTTATTATATTTGTCATGGTGATCTGTGGTCAGTGATTTTTGATGTTACTACTGCAAAAGATTATGACTCACTGAAGGCTCAGATGATGGTTAGCATTTTTTTAGCAATAAAGCATTTTTAATTAAAATTATCTATTTGTTATATAATATCGGCCGCTATTCTTGATCACTTCAGGCAGGAGAGGAATTCTTTTTCTTTTAACGTCTTTATTGGAGTATAATTGCTTTACAATGGTGTGTTAGTTTCTGCTGTATAACAAAGTGAATCTGCTATATGTGTACATATATCCCCATATCTCTTCCCTCTTGCATCTCCCTCCCACATAGTATGCATCTTTAACCTGTCACAGTCTATCCTCAAGTGATCTTGTACAGCACTTTACACTAACAATAGTATACTCTCATTTCCTCCCTCCTGGCCTTTATGCTGTTGTTGTCACATGTTTCACTTCTATGTGTGTTATAAATCCTGTAATACATTATTACTGTTTTTGCTTTAAACAGTGAATTATTTTGTAAAGAGATTAAAAAGAAAGGAAAAGCTCTTTTATATTTACTTTTTAATATATATTACAGTTTATCATTTCCAGTGCTCTTTATTCCTCTCTGTAGATCCAGATTTCCACTTCGTTTTACATTCCTTCTGAATTGAGGACTTTTAAAAAACATTTCTTATTCTGCTGGTCTGTTGGTAATGAATTCTTTTAGCTTTTGGATGTCTGAGAAAGTCTTTATTTTGTCTTTGTTTTTGAAAGATATTTTTCCTGAATATAGAATTCTAAGTCAGTTATTTTTCTTTCAGCATTCTAAGATGTGGTTCCAGTGTCTTCTGTCTTACATTGTTCTATGAGTAATCTGCTGTTGTTCTTATTTTTTTTTTCTTCTATTCTTATGTGTCTTTTTTCCTTATGGCTACTTTTCTTTTATTACTGGTTTTAAACAATTTAATTATGATGTGCCCTGGTGTAGTTTTCATATTTCTTGTGCTTGGGTTAATTGAGTTTTTGGATCTGTGGGTTTAAAACTTTCATCAGATTTGAAAACTTTTCAGCTAGTAATTTGTCAGGTATTTTCTCTATTCTCCTCTCTCTCTTCTATGGGGACTCCAGTTACATGCATTTTAGGATGCTTAAAGTTGCTCCACAGCTCTCTGATTCTCAATTTATTTTTTCCCCCATCTTTTTTTTTTTTTTTTTAAATTTGTGGTTTGTTTTGCGTAGTTTCTATTGCTCTGTATTTAAGTTCAGTGATCTTTTCTTCTTTAGTGTCTAATCTGTGGTTATTTCCATCTGGTATACTTTTTATCTCAGACATTTGTAGTTTCCATTTCTAGAAGTTTGATTTGGGTCTTTTTTATATTTTCTATGTCTCAACTTAACATTCTCAATCTTCTTTAGCATCTTGAATATATGGAATATGGTTGTAGTAACCATTTTAGTGTCCTTGTCTGCTAATTTTCTTATCTGTATTTTTGAGTTTGTTTTACTGATTGATTTTTTTCCTCATTATGGATCATATTTTCTTGCTTCTTCGTATGTCTGGTAATTTTTGATTGGATGTCAGATGTTGCGAATTTTACCCTGTTGGGTGCTGAATATTTTTGCCTTTTTATAAATATTCTTGGCATTGTTTTGGGACACTGTTAAGTTACTTGGAAACAGTTTGATCCTTTGATGCCTCACTGTTAAGCTTTGTTAGCTGGGACCAGACCAGCCTTTAGACCAGGGTTAATTTTACCCACTACCAAGGCACTACCCTTTTCAGTGCTCTACTGATGTCCTGTGAGTTAGGAAGTATTTCCACTCTGGTGAGTGGGGACACAGATTAGTCTTGGCTCAGTTTGAGGCCCAAGGATTGTTCCCTCTAATCCTGACCAGTACTGTAAACACTCAGAAGAAAACTGGAGGGGGACTCCCTGCAGATTTCCAGAGTTCACGGTGTAGCTCTCTCCTCTCTGGTATTTGACCCTGTGAACTCTGGCTACCTTGGCCTCCCTAGATTCCCAACTCTCTCTTCCCAACTTGGGGAGACTGTCAGGCTCTGCCTTGGGTACCCCCTCCTTGTGCCATGGCCTGAAAGCTCTCTCTAGACAGTAAGTTGGGTCAATTGTAGAGCTCACCTCATTTGCTCCCTGCTCCCGTCCCCCGCTCCCACCCAGGAATCCATCCTCTGCTGCTAGATATCCAATGTCTGAAAACTGTTGTTTCATTTATCTTTTCTCGTTTGTAGTTGTTTGAGGCAGGAGAGTAAATCTGGTCCCTGTTGCTCTAAGTTTGCCAAAAAGTGGAGGTTCCCGTGCAGTCAGCACTTGCTGAGCACCTCGCTAGGCATTGACCTCGGTGCTGGGATGCAGACATGAATGAGACGTGCACTGGGCCCTTGGGGAGCTCCCAGTCTTGCTGGAGAAACATGCTGATTCCTAGGTAGTAATTGCTGTGTGGTACTTACAGGGCACAATGGGAGGGCAGGACGAAGTCTTTGGGAGAAGGAGCAAGGAATGCTTCCCAGAGAGCTGATGGTGAAGGATCAGCAGGCATTTTCAAATTAGAGAAGGTGTAGGAAAGAAATTTTAGGCAGAGGGAATTGTAAGAGCAAAGGCAGGGCAGCAGAGCTGGGAACTCCCAGAGGGCAGGATCCTTGTTGTATTGATCTTTATAGATGTGGAATACTTGTCAGGTGATTGGAAGCATGTTGTTCGTTCTGGGAATAGGTAGAACAGAGAGTCAGGATGAAGTCTGCAGCCTGTGGGAGAGAGGAGGGAGGTCTAGCTGGAAGGAGAGGCTCGGGGTCTGCTGATGCAGGGCCTTGTAGGCCAAGCCAAGGAGCACAAGATTTTGAACATGATCCTAAACACTGGTTTTTTTTGGTTTGTTTGTTTTTTGGCTTCACCAGGTCTTAGTTGCAGCACGCGGGATCTTTCATTGCGGCATGGGCTCTTCGTTGGGGCGCGCGGGCTCCTCTTTGGTTGTGGTGCGTGGGCTCCAGAGCACATAGGCTCTGTAGTTGAGGCATGTGAGCTCAGTTGCGGTGCGTGGGCTTGGTTGCCCAGTGGCATGTGGGATCTTAGTTCCCTGACCAGGAATTGGACCCGTGTCCCCTGCATTGGAAGGTGGATTCTTAACCACTGGACCGCCAGTGAAGTCCCAAACACTGGGTTTTTTTTAAAAAAAGTTTTCAGCAGGGTGCAAGAGCTCTGATCGACTGCGTTCTCTGGAGGTTACTGGGGGATGTGGAAGAGGGCTGGAGAGGGCTGAGTCTGCTAGAACCAGGCAGGCAGCTGCTGGGGAGGCTGGCTTGTGGTGGACGTTCTGCACCAGGATGGAAACGAGTCCAGAGCTGAGTGCGGCCGCTGGTATGGCATTGCCACCTCTAGCCTGTTTGACGATAGCCTTTGTATAGATTCCTGCCTGAGTCCAGAGTAGACCTGAGGAGGCTCAGGCCTGGTTTCTCTTTTTCTGTGGCTACACTGTTGCCCCCAACACACCTGCCTGCCTCTGCTGGAGCCAGAAGTTCGTAGGGTCAGGCATCGCTGGCAGGGGTAGGGTCCGGAGCTGCCCCACTTTATACTAGCCTAGGATGGCCCCAGATCAGCAAGAAAACAGAGTCTCATCATCTCGGACTTTGAACAGACACGCTTGAGTGACCCCGTACAGACTCCTGTTATTTGTCCTGAGTGTGTCTTTGGCTTGACCTTAATCTTGATCCTTCCTTAAGGATGGTTGAACCTATGTGGTCAGCTTGATCTGCAGATTAGAAAGCGTGGGGTGGGGTGGAGGACTGACAGCTGCAGTGTGAGATCCCTTCTGAGTCACCTCAACAGTTGGGATGGAGGAGAAACAGATGGAAGTTCAGTGGGAAGAAGCTGAGGATGGTTTTCTTCTCAAGTCAGAGCCAGGGACCAGACAACGAGGACGCTTCTCTGAGTGGCCGGGTTGTGCTTTACTGTCAGGAAGTTTCAGGAACAGGCTGCTTGTTAGATGACCTGTTTCTTGGCCATCGTCTTGATTGAAGCTGAATGCTGTTGATCAGAGTTACATCCAGCCATCTGAGTTCCGTCGCTCTGTTGACTGATGTGGTCTCTGGAGGAATCTTAAGTTTTCTGTCCTTAGTGTCCACGTGGGAGGGGCTTGAGTTGCAGAGGTAGGAATGGGCTGAGTGTGTGAGCTTAGCCATGGTGATGAGAATCATGACCCTTTATTGAGCCCAGCCTGAGAGCTGGGCATTAGACTTCCTGGGCACTAACTCATTTCATCCTTATAAAAGTCCTCTGTTACTGACGAGACCGACGTATGGAGAGATTAAGTAAGCTGCCTTTGCCCTTTCTTGCTTGTCTCCCAAAGACTCGTCCTGCCCTGTGCTCTGTGAGTCCACGTAGCAGTTACTACGCAGAGCCCTCCTTCCCTCCCCCTTCGCCCTGCTGGTGAGGCATCACTGCTGGAGGAGGGGGGCTTGGGCAGGGTGTGGGGCGGGGAGTGTTGGGATTAGCAGGGGTGAGGGGTTAGGGCAGTGATTTTCCAGCTGCCTTCTGGCAAGTTGCCTCGGGGGCCCCCTTGAGGTCAAGGGGAAGACTGAGCTGGGAGAGTAGGGCTCTCCCCCTGCCCCTTCGCCCAGAGCATGGTCTCTGTGATCTGTTCCGTGCGCTGGGGGTTTGAAAAAGTTTCGGAAAGCAACAGGAGTGGGCACACCAGGCAAGTGGGAAAAGAGGATGGCGGCGGCACATCCTGACAGCATGGCAGGCTGTGCTTAGATGGCTCCCAGCTGGAGGGTCAGGGTGGGGGGAGATAAGCAGAAGAGGGAGGGAGGGAAGGAGGGAAGAGATGGCTAGCTTCAGGGAAGGTTGGAGGGAGGTGGAAGCAGTGTTTTAAAAACAATGAATCCAGAGGTGCCTGGCATATTAGAGGTGGGGAGACCCACTTGGAGTTTGTGGAAGGGCCGGGATGGAGGCACCTAAAAGACATTGGAACAGCGACTAGATAAAACCTGGTGGTGGACGTCAGAGGTGAGGAAGACGGCCTGGAGAGTTAGAAGTTAGGGTGAGAAGCTGGAGGATGCTGATGGAAGTGGAGGTTGGGAGGGGAGTCTAGTTTGAGGAGAAAAAAGTGCCCCCTGCACTTGGCCCAGTAAACAGCTCATCATTCCTGGGTCTTCTCACTTGGGGGCCTGCCTCTGGGAAAAGAGGTGTCAGATGGAGTTATTCAGTGAACGCAAGGAGGATTCGCTCATGTAAATATCAATGTAAAGATGATACTTTCCTTCCAAAAACCTTGTCCTGAGAGATTGTACATCCCTCCTGTAGATGGGCCCCCTTTATATTCGTGGACCTTCGTTCAGATTGGTGTGGAGCCCGTTTCAGAAAGCCACACCCTCTGCTTCCCTCTGGGACCTGTTCTTTCAGAGTCCTCCCCCACGAGCCTAACTGGGTGCCTGGCAGGGTTGTCAGGCAGCATTTTACAACAGTAAGTTTTGTAAAGGTGTGAGAATGTATGAATCGATGCTACCTAGCGCTTGCTTGGTGGTTTTCCTAGCACCTCCAGAAGGTTTCATGTTTATTTCTTGTTAAGTCCTCATAACCAGCCCATGAGGTTGGTAGAGATAGTCCCATTCTACCAATCAGAAGCAGAATTAGGAGGCTGAATAACTTGCCCAAGGTCACGTAGCTAGTAAAAGGTCAAGCTGGGGTTTGAATCCAGAATATTGGACTCTCAAGCCCTGAACTCTTTCCACTGCTTTTCACACTGTCTTAACCGTTCAGCATTGGGGGCTATGGAGGGCGCTCTGACTCCCAACCCCAGAAATTCCTTAGAAAGAATGAAAACTAAAGAAGTCTCCCTCCTGGAGCATACACACCAACTTTTCAGATTGTTGCGGCAGGTTAATTCGACGGTGCTTTGGGCCAGGTGAGAAGCGCAAGATGGTTGGTTTGCTTTTATCAACTCCTGTGGGAAGTTAGGTGACTGAAGGCCTGGTTACTTGATCGCGTGGCTGGAATCATCCTGGGAAAAGAAAAATAGATCAGGTCAACACGTATTTCCTCATTACGCAGCAGGCTTAGAAAGGTTTCTGAGGCAACCACAGGTGTTTCTGACGAGAGGGGTGGGATGGGGCCAGTTCCCTATAACATGTGCAGATTGAACTGTGCAGGTTGCTATGGTAACAGCTTCTTATGCTACCATAGGGAGACGTGGGAAACTTACAAGAAACCAAAGGCCTTTGCAACTCTTCTTGCAGTGTGATTTCAGGCTTGAAGTAGCCGGCAAGGAAAGGTTGGCTGGTAACTGAGAGGAAGGGAGTAATTGGAGCCAGTGCTTTTAGCTCCTGGTGGAGTCAGGAAAATGGAAGCGCCTGGCTCAGTCACAGTTCTGTGTCATGGTTCAGAGGTAGCGGTCATTTTGCTTGACTCAATATTGAGCCCCGGGGGTGTCAGGAGTCGCCTCTAATCATCGGATTGCCCCCCCCTCCAGGAGGCAGAATAATTAATACTTGTTTAGGGCGCAGGAGCTTGCAAAGCTCTCTCAGGGCCGTTTGCTCGTCCCAGGCACACACGCGATCCCCAAGGTGGGATTATCATCATGGTGCCCATTTTCCCGATGAGGAAACTGAAGTTAAGGGACTTGATCAAGGTCACACAGCTAAAAAACTGAGGAGCCAAAACGCAAACCCAGGGCGTCAGTCCTCAAATTCTGTGCGTTTCTACTCTGCACCCAGCCAGGAGAGAGCTGGCACTAATTGTTTAGGCAGAAGCAAGGGACAAGGGGCACTGCAAGGCATCTCTAGGACTGGCACACCTTAACTCTGATCTGAGCACCCTCACACTTAGAAAATGCTGCGTTTTGCTTTCAGTCTTTACTTTCTTTTTTTTTTTTTCTGAGTTTATCCTTGCATAGGATCTGATATCAGTTGAAACTATTTGTTGTTGAGCTGAACCGTCCCGGGAGAGATCCCTGTTGAGCAAGAGCCGTCAGTACCTTGCTTTCTTTTCCACCTGTTGAGGTCAGATCTGGGGGGCTGTCCTGAGGTGAGCGCTCGCCAGCATCCTCTCCCCACTGGGACATTGTGCAGCCTCCCCCTCGGGGAGTGGTGAGGAATGGCACGGCTCTGGCCTGGATCCACTAGGGGTAGTGTAGTCGCCTCTGGGCCTCACTATCTTCCACTAGATCGTGTTCGCCGTGTCCGAGGTATGTGGAGCTCGATTTCGTCAAGATAGGGTAGTGGAAAGAAGTCGAGGCCAAGAGACGGAAGCAGCAGGGGCCGGTGGCTGGAGACTTCGCATCCCCTCCCAGCGGCGTGTGGCTTCCCAAGGCCCAGGGGCTGCACCTGGAAGCTGCCTCCTTGGTTCTGGCTGGCGCTGCTCTAGCTATGTCAGGCCCCGCACAGTGCTCTGTGACAGAAGGTGGGCTCCAGGACACCTGAGAAATGTCTGTCACCTCCCCCCTCCCCTCCCCCCACCCCTCCTGTAGAATCTCTCCTCCTCGCATGTGTCTCTCATGGAGGGTATGGTGTTGATTTCAGGTGACAAACCACAGCCCACCCTGTGTTTGTTACAACTTTGAATTGGTGACTGAAATTTAAAAGTGGGGCGATGTCGCAGTGATCTGGATTTCTAGCCTCCCTTGGAGACCCGGCAGGTCTGGCAACGCTGGACCCCCCCTCCTACCTGCAGGAGGTGCCCGTGCTTTCAAGAGACACGGTGTCTGACATGCCTGCCTGGCCTGTGTGGGCATCTGGGTTTGTGACCTCTGTGGAGGTGAAAGCTGCAGAGGAGACAAAAGAAAGGTAGGAAGGAAGGAAGGAAGAAAAGAAAGAAGAAGAGAAAGAAGGAAAGAAAGAAGGAAAGGAAAATAAAAAGAAATGGGAAGGAAATCTCAAAAAGAGGGGATATGTGTCTACGTATAACTGATTCGCTTTGCTGTACAGCAAGAAACTAACAACATTGTAAAGCAACTATACGCCAGTAAAAATTAATAAATAAAATAAAAAGAAAAGCAAGTTTTTTTCCCAGGGGTTGTTAGGAAACGGTGATGCATTTTCTCTTCTTGGTGGAGGGAACGCAGATTAACACCTGCTCGTTTCCCATCTCGTCCCGGTCTCATCTCCTTAGAGTGGGTGGTGTCGCCCCGCAAAGAGCTGTCGTCGCTATACCTGTGCATGCCGTGCAGCTGCCTCCTCTTCTCAGCTGTCCTCACCCCGTCTCCGGCCTTGAGCATCTGCAGTAGCTCCCACGACGGCCCGGCTGTCACCTGCCCCCGACCTTCTGATTCCTGCCCCAGCACGAATGGCTCCAGCGATGAGGACCTGTGGGCTTCTCACGCCCCCAGCCCTCCGAGCTGACCCCCTCCCCACTTCTCACTCTGCTCTCACCTGGATTCACCATGATTTGTTGTGAAGTGTTTCATTTTTTGAAACCAAACTGAGTTCCTAGAGAGCTAGCTTCAGTTTTTACATAAGGCTGTGTCTGGCACATAGTCAGGAGTCAGTAAATGTTTATTTCCATCCCTCTGCTCCTATTTATCCTTCCTCCCTTTATCTGGGGCCTTGTCCTGTTCTTGGTATATAGTAATTGCTCATTAAATGTTTATTCAGTGAAGCAGGAAGAAATGAATGAAGGCTGAAACAGTAGAAGCAGCCCCGTCCTCAAGTCCCTGTGTCTTGCCCACCAGCTGACTGCCTCGTTCTCTCCCTGCCTCTGGCTGTTTTTCTGCAAGCATTACCCTGCGCTGTCTATGTGCCGGCCTCTGCTGGGCCCTGGAAATACAAAGGTGAACGAGAATTCTCCTTGCCTTCAAGGGGCTTGCCTCTCCTCACTTCAACTCTTCTCCCCTGGGGCAGACCTCGGGTACCACCCGAGAAGTACCCATCATCCTCCTGGGCACCGTGGTAACTGGGAGGGGATCTAGCTCAGGGCCTGAGTGCCCAGGGCTGAGGTCGTTGGACTTGTCAGGCCTCCAGAAACAAAAGTGTATGGACTCTGCGTCCCTAAATAGCTTCGCAGTAACCCCCCAGTTCTCTATACTTGGTGGCATCCCTGGTGGTCGTGGCCACTTTTAGAAGCTCTGGTTTGGATTTTTTCTGCCACCTTGGATGATCCAGAAGCAGAACACTGACGGCAACAGATGCCCAGACTTGGGGGGCACCTCCTTTATGGGCCTTGGGCAGAATATTGTCCTGTTCTCACCGCCCCCAGCCCCCCAACCTGTTTTTCAAATTAGGAGAAGTGCTTGTTGCTCTCAGCCTCGGTCCTCATCCTTGGGTGACGCAGGATCAGGTGATGTCTGTGAACTTCTGAAAGAAAGGCACCGGTAACGTCCAGTGGTGGACAGTGCTGTGATAAATCTTGTAAGATGGAACTTGCCCGCTCCTCGGGCCTGAGATGTTGTCAGCGGGCACAGATGTGAGCCACCTCCACCCGGGAGGCAGGCACCGAGGAGGGCCCAGGCGATCCGTGACTTGCACGGGTTTGTAATCTCTGCATCTTGGATGACCTTATAACTAAATTCTACCCTTATCGCTCCCCTGTGTCATTTGTGAGATCAAAATACCGGAGATGGGAAGGGACGCTGGCCTCCGGTCGTTCGACCCCAGCAGTGTGTAGGACCTTGGGCAATACAGCCGTTTATAGGACCTTGGGCAATACCCTTACTGTTTCTCTCTGGCTTTCATTTCATCGCTGAAGTAGGGGTGATTATGCCCTGTGTTCACTTTACTTACTAGGCTGATTATATAAATTAATGGGAGAGTTTGCAAAGAGGGCTTTGAGCTGTGGGACCATCAGGGTCCCATTTGACAAGTAAGGAAAATTGAGTGGGGCCCATTTGGGTGCGGGATCCTGAGCACACCTATTCCAGAAGAAATGGGGACGGGTGGCTCTTCCACATGCCAGCAGCCTCTCGTGGAGCGGTGTGAGTGGAGGTGGCTGGGTGGGCAGAGCCTGGTGGAAGGAGCAGTGGCCGGGTCAGGGCTCCTAGCTCTGGTGTTCCCTCTCTTGTCTCCATAGGCAAGTTACATGCCACTCTACCTTAATTTCACCAACTGTGAAATGGGCATCGTAGAATTGAGAGGGATGTTGAGTTAGAAACCAGAAAAGGTGGAATAAGAAGAAAAGCACTACAGCCCACAGCCCACCATGGCCGAGTACATTTCACCTGAAAACTCGCTATGTGGAAAGAGGTCCGCTTCCAGTAGTATCGAGGACTTCGGAATATGCAGGCTGACCTCGAGAGTTCATTCTAATGACCTGCATGAAATGAAGGTATTTCATACCTGAAGTTCTTGAGGCATTTCAAACATGCGTGGCCTGCTTTGAAGTCTGCAATGAAAGGGAATTGACACAGGAGAGACGCTTTTTATGACCACAGGGCTGAGATGGTCTTTCTTCTTTCTGTATTTGAGAGCAGCGCTCTTTCCCAATCAGGGAATGGCGGAGATAGTCATCCCCGAAGGGTGAGGAATGCCAGGTTCAAGGCTTTGGCGCATACCAGCAGAATGGAATCCTCTTCCCTGGCCAGGGGGCCTGATCCAGGGAGATCGTGGTCTAATTAGGGGAGCTGTGGGTTTCATTCCTTGCCCTTTTGGGGTGAGTTCTTGCTGTCTAAAAGACACATGATTGTCCAGATCACCAGGTAGATAGATGTTTCAGGGATTTTTGCCGCGAGGAGTTTATTTTTTTCTAAGCAACAGTTTGTTTCTTTTCTTTCTTTTTTTAAAAAAAATATTTATGTATTTATTTATTTATTGGCTGTGTCGGGTCTTCGTTGCGGCTCGTGGGATCTTTCATTGTGGTGCACGGGCTTAGTTGCCCCGCAGCATGTGGGATCTTAGTTTCTGGACCAGGGATCAAACTGTCATCCCCTGCATTGCAAGACCGATTCTTAACCACTGGACCACCAGGGAAGTCCCACCACGAGAAGTTTAAAGCCATCAAACAGAACCAGGTGTGGGGCTTCGGCTGGCAGAGGAACGTTATCATTTGGGCCGGTGGTTGGAGGGGAAGGCATCTCAGGGGGCCGTGTGTAGTGGTACAGGGGGTCACACACTTCAGGACACCCTGGAATCACCCTTGCTTATTTATTTCTTGATTGGCCACCATTCTTTATTGAACACAGGGAAGTCTCCTTTCTTGCTAAATATCTACAGTGACTTAGTACCAGACTTTGATGAGTTACATCCTTGCCTCTGCTCCTGTCCTTGTGGAAGCAGCAGCCTCACACAGGTTTCAGCAACATCAGGGACTTTGTGTGACCTGGGACTCTCAGGCCCAGGGGGAAGGCTGGGCGGCTTTGTCTTCACAGACTCACCTGCGGACGCCCACATGCACTACAAGTTCAAGAAGGATGGACGTGCACAAGGGACACATAGAGGCATCAGTACTACCCTTTGGTCAGCCCCATTAGTACAACAATTCAGTGTGTTGTAAAATACTTGAAAGTTTTATGAAGATTTTTTTTTGGTGACTTTAATCAGAACATTTCCCTTTTGCGGGGGCGGGGGGGAAGTGGCTAGTGAAGGCAAGCCCGTCTGGAAGCCAGGCCCCTCGGGGCTGCAGGGTGGGTCCTACATCAGCACCTCCTGTGCAGTCAGATGAGCTCCCTGGGCCTTCTGGGCTGAGAGGCCCAGCGTAGGCCCCCTCGGCCTCTCCCTGCCTCGGCCTCTCCCTGCCACGGCCGGCGTGCAGCGCGGCTCTCCTGGTCTGCTCGGAGCCTGACGTGGCGGGTGTGCTCGTCGTGTGGATCTCCCTGTGCAGGGGGCAGAGCTTGGGCTGTCCTCTCCAGACCGTAGCCCCCACGTTCTGCTGGTCAGTCTGGACACTGTGGTGGCCTCACGTGGTGGCGCTCAATGTCAGGCCATAGACATCTGAACGGTAGTGCGTGTGGGGTCCTGGCGGAGACTTGGTAGAAACGGCACAGGGGGACTGAGCCCCCGATTCTCATCCTGCCTCGCAGGGACTCGTTGACAAATCCCTTCCTCTCCGGGGTCTCTGCTTTTCCTCTGTCAGATGAGGCTACACCCGCCTGAGTGCCCTCAGAGAGGAAGGGGCAAGAGGACGACAGATGCTAAGCTAGCTGGACACAGGTAGCTCAGTAAAAAGGAAAACTTCATTAAAAGTTAAATTAGTTAAATTATTATGCGAAGTGAAATAAGTCAGGCAGAGAAAGACAAGTACTGTATGATTTCACTTACGTGTGGAATCTAAAAAACAAATGAAGAGGCATAGCAAAACAGAAACAGAGACATAGATACGGAGAACAAACAGGTGGTTACCAGAGGCGGGGGTGTGTTGCGGGGAGGAGAGAAATAGGTGAGGGAGACTAAGAGGTACAGACTTGCCGTTGCAAAATAAATGAGTCAACGAGTATCAGATGTACAGTGTGGGAAATATAGTCAATAACTAAGTAATATCTTTGTATGGTGACTGAGTGTAACTAGACTTACCCTGTTGATCTTTTTGAAATGCACGGAAATGAATTACTGTGTTGTGTAATAGGACTAACAGTGTTGTAGGTCAGTTATATTCAAAAACAAACAAACATACAAATAAACTCATAGAAAAAGAGATTCGTGGTTACTAGAGGCAGGGGGTGGGGGAGGGGGAATTGAATGAAGGCAGACACAAAGCACAGACTTCCCATTGTAAGATAAGTAAGTACTAGGGATGATAAATAGATCATGATAAATATAATTTATAACAATTTTATAGATTTTCACTTATAAAAATGTAATTTATAATAGAGGCAACATAAGTATAATTAGCACTGTATGTTATATATGAAAGTTGTTAAGAGAAAATCCTAAGAGTTCTCATCACACACACAAATTTTTTTCCTATTTTTAAAATTTTATATCTGTAGGAGGTGATGGATGGTCATCGTTTCATGATGTATGCAAGTCAAATCATTATGCTGTACACCTTAAACTCATACAGTGCCGTGTGTCAATTATATCTCAATAAAACTGGAAAGGAAGGAAGGAAGGAAGGAAGCTGAGAAGCTTCCTGGACTAGTTAAGGCACTGCCAATTCCTGGCCTGGTGACCTTGGGCACCTCTCAGGGCCTCGTCTGTGAGGTTGGATAATAGCGAGACTCACTGTGTAACGTGGGTTTGAGGGTCCTGGTAATGGCAAAGACCTACGTAGTGCTCACTGCGTTCCAGGTACTGCCGTTTTACAGGTGGAGAAACTGAGGCACAAACAGATTAAATAACACACCTAGTAAGTGGCAGAACCAGGCTTCAAATCCAGGCAGTCTGGCTCCAGAGTCCATTCTCCTAACATCTAGGCCAGTGGTTCTCAAAGTGTGTTCCAGGGACCCCTGGGGGTGTATCTCTGAGACCCTGTCTGGCCACCTATGAGGTCAGAACAGTTTCCACAACCTAAGACGTTATTTTCCTTTTTACTCTCTTTCTCAAATGAGTACAAGGGGAGTTTTCAGAGGGTTCACGACACGACATCCTTCTGATGGCTGGTGTGTGTGCTTTCATACTGTGTTTTAAAAATCTCTCACTTTTAATTTCGATACATATATCAATAGCTAAAATCCACAGAAATGAAAACTCTTTGGGGTCCTCCGTAATGTTAGGAATGACAGGTGTCCTAAGACCAAAAGGTGTGCCTTTGGCTCTCGAGGTTGTGCTGCCTTAAAGGTGGTCTCATCCAGCATGGATGTGGTAAATGGTTGGGGAGAGTTGGGGCCCGTCCTGGGGAACTGCGGCTCTATGTGGGGCTCTCCCACTGGGTGTGTGGTGGGCACGTCTGGACCTCCTGGGGCCCTCGCGGATGGCACTGCTGACGGTGCCGTTTGTGTGCGGCCAGCCAGCTGCCCACCCTGGAGCTTCCATCCTCAGTCCAGGGGTGTCTCTGTGCTCAGCCCTGACTGTGGGAAGGAGCAGACACCCTTCTGTGGCAGATCCCGCTCTGGGTGGAGCCAGGATGGGTGCCGTTGAGGCCCAGCAAGTTTGGGCTGTGTTGGAGGCCTCAGTAACAAATCAGTGACTTCTGTGGTGTTGGATCCTTTTGCCAGCATTGTTCTAGGCCAGGCCTCACGCTGGCCAGAGCTTTGCCTGTGTCGACTGTGGCACGAACCCATTTTACAGATGAGGAGGCTGAGGCTCAGGGTGGGTCCACCGTGCAGGGCCCCACAATGGCAAGTGGCAGGGCCCAGGACTCAGATGAGGTGAGTCTGATCGAGTCCAGGCCCCTGATGTTCCAGGTCTTCAGCATGTTTCTCCGTTCCTCCTGTGTGTCCAACTTGTGGTGGACTCACTGGGTTTGCAGTGTAATAGGGTGGGCCTCCCCATTTCTGCTCCTTCCCCGGGCCCCTGCAGTCTGCCGTGCCTCTGACCCAACCTTTAGCCCAAGGGTTTTGGGAGCAGCAGAGTGAGGTGTAGACAGAGTGCAGAATTTTGACTCTGCCATTTGTAACCTTTCTGATCCCCACCTGCCAGTGGGACGGTGCTGCCCCCTCGCAGGAGTAGGAGAGACAGCACGTGTAAAACTCACGCTGCGATGCTCAGTAACCAGTGGCCTCCGTTTCACATGACTAGCAGCGAGCTGTCGTCTTTCTCAGAATCTGGCCCCGGATCAGCTGCATCGGCGTCTCTGGGAGAGCTTCTGGATTTCTGGGCCCGACTCTGGCCTACGACACAGGGCTCTGAGGGTGGGGCTGGGGCACCTGCATTCTCAGCAAGTGTCCCCCCAGGTTTAGGTGCCCATCGAAGCTTGGCATTCCTTGTCTTGGAGGTTGGGGGGTGACATTCAGCCCTCAGTAGGTAAAAGAAAGTGGGGGTGACCCTGTTTGGGTAGCTCTTTATCAGTAGGGTGACCATGGAATTTGTTGTCTAAACCGGGACACTTTTTATTTTATTTTTTTTGGCCATGCCGTGCGGTAGGTGGGATCTTTGTTCCCCAACCAGAGATTGAACTCACACCCCCAGCAGTGGAAGCGAGGAGTCTTAACCACTGGACCACCAGGGAAGTCCTGGGACACTTTTGAGCGTGAAAAGGGGCACCTTTTATAGCTACACCGGGACATGAGGGGTAAACCCGGACCCTCCTGACAAATGGGGTCGTGTGGTCTCTGTTTATTGGTTTCTCCTTTATCTTTCTGCCGCCCTGGGAGATGCCTTCCCTTACTAGTCCAGACGAGGAAGCAGGCCTGGAGCTCACCTCTGGCTGCACAGTCATAACCCTGGGCCTCGATTCCACGGTGGCCCCTCGGCCCAGTCGTCACTCCCGCTGAGCCCTGGCGCCAGGGGTGGGGGCTCCGGGTTTCTGTAGTGTTGGCATCTTCGGAAGATTGACAGAGCCTCTGTGATGAGAAATGAGGACTATAAGACACACATCTAGAAAAGATAAAAGCATGAAAGGAGAAGATCCTGTCAGTAGAAGGGAAGCGAGTCCTGGTGCTTCCTCTTCTCGCTGGGGCTCCATCCTGGGGCCTGCTTGTGACCCCTGTGTCACACAGACATCAATCGATGTTCCTCTGGGCAGAGCGACAGGGAGAGGACTGCTGAAACCAGGTCTTCTGTCAAAGCAGGCGTCCCATTCAGGTCGGTCGATTTCTTTTCCTTCTGGTGGCTGTAGGGCCAACTTGGTGGTGATTTTTTTGTCCTTCGCTGACAAGGGCACGCATGTGACAGTCTGGTTTTTTAAAAATAAATTTATTTATTTATTTTTGGCTGCATCGGGTCTTCATTGCTGCGCACGGGCCTTTCTCTAGTTGTGGCGAGCGAGGGCTACTCTTTGTTGCGGTGCACGGGCTTCTCATTGCCGTGGCTTCTCTTGTCACGGAGCACGGGCTCTAGGTGCGCAGGCTCAGTAGTTGTGGCGCGCGGGCTTAGTTGCTCTGTGGCATGTGGGATCTTCCCGGACCAGGGTTCGAACCCGTGTCCCCTGCGTTGGCAGGCGGATTCTTAACCACTGCGCCACCAGGGAAGTTCTGACAGTCTGTTTTGTGGCACGTGGAGTGGATGGCTGTTGCAGAGAATGCTTGAGGGAAACCCAAGGTGGTTGGTGCACGCTAAACATAACCGGCAGGGAGGCTCCTGAGCCTGTGGTGTTAAAGCCAGCAAAGCCCCCATGTGGAGGGTGGGTGTATTTAGGGTTCAGGCAGGAGTGGACACCTCCCAGAGTGTGTGCTGGCCTCAGGGCTCACAGGCGGCCTTGGGCCGAGTTTAGTCTCTGCCCCTGGCTGTCAGCCTCCCTCCTCCTGCCTCTCCTGTCTGCTCCTTGGGGAGCTTCATCTGGCTCTGCCGGGAATCATGGTTTTGCCTCTGACCGTCCAGTGCCTCCGTGTAGCCTGCTGTTCGTGGTCTGGGTGGAGGAGCAGCTTCTCGGTCTCCCTGGGGACGGGGGTGGTTGGGGGGCCGGACTCTGACCCTCCTTGGTCCTCCCTGTGGACTGGAGGCATCGTTGGGAAACTCCAGTTGGTCCTTTGACAGACGATGAATATGGGCTTGGGAGTCCCTTCCCCCTGAGCAGTCCCTTCCTCACTTCAGTGTCGTTCTGTGCTCCCAGGGAAAGATGGAGACCCTGAAAGACAAGACCCTGGAGGAGCTGGAGGAGATGCAGAATGACCCGGCGGCCATCGAGCGGCTGGCCCAAGACTTCCCTGAGGTAGAGGAGGGCTGTCACGGGGCCAAGGATAGCAGATGGGACTGAGGCCCTTCTTTTTTAATTTAATTTTATTAATTTTTATTGGAGTATAGTTTTTACAATGCTTTACAATGTTGTGTTAGTTTCTGCTATACAGCAAAGTGAATCAGCTATACATAGACATATATCCCATCTTTTTTGGATTTCCTTCCCGTTTAGGTCACCACAAAGCATTGAGTAGAATTCCCTGTGATATACAGTAGGTTCTCATTAGTTATCTTTTTTTTTTTTTTGCGGTACGAGGGCCTCTCACCGTTGCAGCCTCTCCCGTTGCGGAGCACAGGCTCCGGACGCGCAGGCTCAGCGGCCATGGCTCACGGGCCCAGCCGCTCCACGGCATGTGGGATCTTCCCGGACCGGGGCACGAACCCATGTCCCCTGCATCGGCAGGCGGACTCTCAACCACTGCGCCACCAGGAAAGCCCCTAGTTATCTATTTTATACATAGTGGTGTGTATACGTCAGTCCCAGTCTCCCAATTCGTCCCAGCCCTGAGGCCCTTCTTAAGGACACTGGCTTGTTGGGGGTTTGGGCCAAGTTTATCTGCCTGTTCTGTGGCCTTCACCCTGGCCAGGCTGAGGAGCCCCTGGGGTCTCAGTCTAGTTCCTGGGCCCTCTGGGAGTTGCGGGGGTGCAGTGCCAGGAAGTCCAGGGCCCCCGCGCCAACTCTGGCACCTGGTGCCTTCCGGGACCCGCATGCCCCAGGAGCCCCCACACTGTGGCTCCAGCCTGGATTTGGAGGTGGTTCTAAAAGCACTGGTGCCGTTTCGTAACCGCCTTTCCCCAACCGCCTGGCCTGGCCCTGCGTCTGCAGGGGAGCCGTTCTGGGGCTGGGATTAGGCTCATCTCCTGTTTAATCCCTTCCCTATCATAACAGACACCAAACCGTCTCACTTCCTAATCGTGGTCCTCACGGGAATAAAACAACCCTTCTGAACGTGCAGAGGTTTACACTTTATAAAGGGCTCTCCCCGCCTTTTCCGGCGCCTTGACCCCGTGACTCCCCTGCGAGGTCGGAAAGGTCAGGTGACCAGATGTGGCCACAGAGCTGGACGTGCCCACGGTCCAGCCTGTCCGCGGCTCTGCACGCTGCCGCCTCCGCCCCCGATGCTTGGGAGACACGGACACAAATAATGCCAAGCTCGTTGGTTGGCCTTTGGAATGTGTTTCCATTTTTGCTGATGACAAGGGAAAAATGAAGGAGGGCAAGCTCCCTAGACTTTCAAAACCCCTTGGACCAGGTTCCTAGCACGGGCTATAAGATGGTAATTGAGTCACCATGGGATTGTGAGGGGAGATGGGAGCTCTTTGAGTTTGGGATGTGGACTTTGCTGAGAGAAAAGAGTAGGGGACCTCTCTCCATGTGGAAGAGTGTGAATATCGGGGTCTTCTGATGGGGTGCTTGAACTGTCTTATTGACCGATCAGGGGCTTCCTAGGGAACCCCTAATGGAGAAAGATTTGGGGGAGGCTCTGGGGAAAGGGGGCAGAAACGGGTAGGACCAGGTTTAGGGGAAGATGACACGGCATAGATTTACTGGTTAAGATCCAGGGAAAAGGCAGTGGAGGTATACAGAGGACATGTCCACTGAGGATCTGGGGCCCCGTAAGGGGCAGCTGAGCAGAGGGCTTCAGGCCCCCCGCTCTGTGTCAGACACATAAGAAAAGAAAAGCTCTCCCGGCTGATGAAAGTGAGACTGGAACTCCGCAGTGCGGGCGTCCCTGAGTCAGGGTGCTTGCTCAGTGGTTCCAGAGGGTATTGGTGGCAGCAAGGCAGACAGCCCAGGAGTGGGGCAGACCTGAGAGGCCGTGGCCAGGCCCCATGACTTCTGGTAGCCGTGGCGTCTCTCTTTCCAGTCCGGAGCAGGGGAGCAGGCTCCAGGCCCACCACAGAGCGCAGCGCTCGAGGCCCTGTGGCTGGGGACCAGCAGGATGGCAGCCCCCGGAAGCCCCCTCCTCCAGGACGCCCATGGCCTTCCTGCGTCTGACTGGGGACGAGCCAGTCAGGCTTGGCTCGCCATGTGCCCACCGTGGTGGAGAAGCTGCCCAGTGGCTCCCGCGTGGAAGCTGGTCTTGCCAAGCTGTGCTCTGAGCCCTGCTGTGGGTGCTGGTGCCACTGGTGCTGCTGGCGTCCCCGTTCCCTCAGGGGTGTGGGTCTGACTCTCTGCCCTCCTGTCAGTAAAGAGGACCCCCTGACAAATGGACAGGGCTTCAGGTGAGAGCAGGTCTGGGAAGGGTTCCCGAGGCTGCCGCCTCACCGGCTGGTGACAGCAAAGACCTGGACGAGGAGAGAGTGCTGCTCAGCTTGGGGGCGTGCTTTCAGTGGGGCACATCCAGGTGCAAAGGTTGGCATCAGAGCCTCGGGGGCCACGGGTCACCTGTGCCGGTGGGAGTCCTCAGCTGGTCCTGGGGACTCCCCTGCGGTTCTTGGGGGCCTCTGTGTTAGCTCATCTGAGCAGCTTCTCTGTAGGACACACCTGTGGAGGAGGCAGGGACAGGTCCCTCTGGAGTCGGTGTCACGGGCTGGCCCTGGCGTTCTCACTCCTCACACTAACTTTATTTGGGGGCTTCGTTGCGTGTCTGGCCTGTGGTCAGGTCTGGGCCACATCAGTGCACCTCAGAGGAGGTCTCTTGACTCTGAATCCCGGGGGCAGGTGGTTGGGACTTGGTCCTTCCCTCCTAGGAAGGCTCTGACTTTCTCCGCCCCCCTCCCTGGAGCTCTGCACAGCCTACGGGGGAGTCTCCTCCCGCTCGTCTTGTGGCCCTTCGCATGCATCCACCACGTAGGCTGTGGGGTTAAGGATTCGGTGAGGTGTCTGGTTTGGAGTGCTTTGCTCAGAGTCGGAACCTGGGTCTGTCTGACTCTAGTTGGGGGCTGAGTGTTGCCCGGCCCCGCCATGGTGAGTGACGGGTCCAGCCCCCTGCGAGCTGAGTGGTGGTGTGGTGGGTCTCACGGTCAAGTGTCCTGCTCTGTAGGTCCAGGACCTGCAGCTGGAGCGGGAAATGGCACTGGCCACCAACCGGAGCCTGGCCGAGCAGAACCTGGAGTTCCAGGGTCCGCTGGAGATCAGCCGCTCGAACCTCTCGGACAAGTACCAGGAGCTCCGGAAGCTGGTGGAGCGGTGCCAGGAGCAGAGGGCAAAGCTGGGTGAGCGACCGGCCCCGGGGGTGTGCACCGGGGGCGCCTCTGTCCACTCAGGGTCCCCGTTCCTGGTGGGGCTGGGGCAGCTGCTGGAGTCACGTGGAAGGACAGAGTCCCTCTCCCTCCCCAGGACAGGAAGGGGCCAGCAGTCACTGTGGGTCACCATGTCCCCAGCCCTGGCTAAGTGCTTTAGCAGCCATCTGAGGGTAGGTGCTGTCATCATTCTCGTGTCATAGATGAGAGGAGTGAGGCTCAGGGAGATGCAGGAACGTGGCTAGGGCTCCACAGCTACGTAGAGGCGGAGTTGGGATTTGAATCCAGAGAGCATGCGTCCTGGGCTGCTGCTGGCCACTCAGCCAGCCCCGCTCTGGTGATTTGTGGAGCTGGTCCGGGCTCTCTGTGTCCCAACCTGCCGTCTGTGAAGGTGAGGGGCTGTCCTGGTCCTGAAGGTGGGGGACTTCACGCTCAGGCAGATGAAGTAACTCCCTGAGAGGAAGAACAGGATTGGGGGGTGGGGAGGGTGGGCTCCAAAGCCTGAGGTCTCTTGCTTCCTGGGCTGGCGTGGAGGGGCTCAGCTGAGCTCCTCTCTGCTCAGGAAGGGAACCGACCAAAAGTGGCTCTGCTGCGGACCCCAGGGCGTTGGCTGGGCCCCCAGCACACAGGACCCTCAGAGAGCCTTGCAGAAACCTTGGCCGCCACCACGGAATCCAGAGGCACTTTTGAAATGTCAACCTTTCTGCCCTTCCTTCCAGAGAAATTTTCTTCAGCACTGCAGCTAGGGGCCTTGCTGGACCTTCTGCAGGTAGAAAGCATGAAGATTGAAGAAGAGTCTGAGGTGAGCTGGCCGTTGACACCCCCTCTTCCTTGAACAGTTGCCCCTGCAGCAGGAGCCCTCGTCCTGAGCACCAGTGTCCGCAGGGCGTGGGGCCAGGGCTTTAGTCACGGCAGCGGTGCATGGCCCCTCCACCGGAGTCCCAGTGGAGGCCCTTTTGGGTGCAGAGAACAGGAACCCAACATCACTGGCTGAAGCAGAAATGGGCGACAGACAGCACAGCCGCGGGGCAGCTGGCAGGCCTGGGTGGGAGGGCAGTGCAGTAGGAGCCCTCCAGGGCTGAAGCCAGGCCCCCAGCCCCTCCCCACTCCTGGGGCTGCCGGGTCTCTCTCCTCTGCTTCCCTCTGGGCCTCTCTTCACTCTCTGTGGGCAGACTGGCTCTCTCCACATGTCCATGCTCTGGGTGGAAGATGCTCCCCGGTCCCACAGCCCCTGGGCTGGGCTGTGCTAGTGACCAGGGGGCCAGTGTCCATGTGGCCAGTCGACACCGTGTAGCAGCTGCTGTGAGCCTGGCACGATGCCGGGGTGGGGACGGCGGTGGCCATGACAGGTGGTCCCCGCCCTCTGGGGGCTGATGGTGAGGGAGACAGAATAAATAAACACACGCTTGTATAATATATCAGCAGTGAGAAGGGCCATAGAGAGAAATTCCCAAAGCGGGGGGCGGGCCAGAGAAGACAGGCAGCTCCTGAGCCTGGCTGGGGTGGGAGGGTCGCAGCTGACCTCTGACCCGGGGGTATTCAGGTGGCCTCGATCCCGGCAGACCCCTGTTGCCACTGGAGCTTATGTCTTCCAGGCCATGGCTGAGAAGTTCCTGGAGGGCGAGGTGCCCTTGGACACGTTTCTGGAGGACTTCTCCTCCATGAGGATGCTGTCCCATCTGCGCCGGGTTCGCGTGGAGAAGCTCCAGGATGTGATGAGGAAGCCCAGGGCCTCCCTGGAGCTGGCTGGGGACGCCCCTCCTCCCCGCCCACCTCCCCCGTCTCTCCCGGGCCCCCAGGCGACGCCCCCTGTCGCTGAAGATCAGCAGGCTCCGGAGGCCCCTCCCTACCCGTTGCCCTACAGCCCCTCTCCAGGCTTGCCCGTGGGCCCCACCGCCCAAGGGGCGCTCCCGCCGGCCCCGTTCCCTGTGGTGTCCCAGCCCTCTTTTTCCTACAGCGGGCCTTTGGGTCCCCCGTACCCATCAGCCCAGCCAGGACCCAGGGCTGCCGCGGGCTACTCCTGGTCCCCACAGAGGAGCACGCCGCCCCGGCCGGCCTATCCCGTGGCCCCCACTTGTGCCTCCGGCCCTGGGTACCCCGTGGCGGGGGGCCGGGTCCCCGGTCCTGGTTATCCTCAACAGCCCCCCTACCTCTCAACAGGAGGAAAACCTCCGTACCCCACGCAGCCCCAGCCCTCAGGCCCCCTTCAGTCGCCCTATCCCCCTGGGCCTGCCCCTCCCTATGGGTTTCCACTGCCTCAGGGTCCTGCCTGGCCTGGGTATTAGGCGCGGTCCTGGCCCTTGGCCCTTCCCTACTTCCACCTGTACCACAACCTTTGGCCGCCCCCCGCCGAGATTCGAGGGTCAACTGGAAGTGGAGTTGGCTCCCCGTGGACTTGTGTCATGCGTGGGGGCCTGGAGGGACTTGGCTGGGAGCACACAGGCCTGGCAAGGCCCCGGGCAGTGTGACTGGCTTGGCTGTGCCGGACGGCCCCAGTGCTTGCTGGCCTCCTGGGGGAAGGGCGCGCCTGCTTTCGGTGGCTGCCTTTGGCTTTCCTGGTTCTCACCAGGCAGGGCGTTTGGTCCTCTCTGTGGGCTGCTCACCCCCTCCCTCTCCTCTGGGATTTGGCATGTTCGACCGAGGTACCCACGCTAAGGGATGCAGCTCTCTGTGCGTCTTGGGTCCATTCAAGGATGGCCTGCCCCACGCACCATGGCAGGGTTGGATCAGGGAGAGAGAACAGAGTTAGGAAAAACACTTAATGATTTCTAAGTCACGCAAAACCATAACTGAACTCCGACAGGCTGATGTCAGTTGAGCCTGTCCTGTGTGCTGGTTTGAATGACAGCAGCAGAGCCAGTGCAGTGAGCGGGCCGGGGATTGTGGAGGCGGACCCCAGCCCTTGCTCTCCCTGGTTGGAGGATCCGGGGGCTGCCTCGGACCGTCTGGCTGGAGGAGGCCCAGGAGACTGCAGCCACTTCGGGAGCTCATTTAGGAGTGGAGGGCCGAGTCACCTCCCCGGCCACCTCTCTTGTTTGGCGTCCCCTGCTTCCGGTTGACTTCTGAGGCCCACCCCGTCCGTCTGCTCCCTTAGTGCCTTGAGTCTCGTTCACAGCAGCCCTCACTTCATCCCCTTCCTTTGGCTGCCTGATGTAACTCTTCCCCACCCCCAAAAGCCCTCCTGAGAGAGACATCAAAAGATACCCTAACAGTTTCTTCCCACGTGGTGCTTTGTAAAACTCCATCACTGCATCAGAGTCGTTTTTTTGCATCTCCCTCGTCTTCAGAACGTATAGGGCAGGGATTGTGACTCTGAGCCACATGCAGCCCCCAGCACGTTGGGGATTTTCAGTGCATTGAGTAATAAAAACGACAGTAGACCAAAGGGGGGTGTGATGAGCAAAGCATTACCTTGGTTGCTGCAGACGTGAACCAGGTCTCAAGGGCGGACTCTGGAGCTGCTATCTGTTAGGAAGTCATATGTGCCTTGACTTGTCCACTACTCAAGTACCCAGCATCTGGTGGGCCTGGGATGCTGGGGGCCAACGAGGAAACTCGACCTTCTGGTGCCTGCCCCCCTCCCCGGCCTGCGTGCCATCAGTGGGTGCGTGTGACGAGATGCTCGATTAGCCCTGTCGGTCCCTGACCAGCTGTGCTTGCTTCTCTTAAGTTATTTATACAGAGAAATCACTAAGGGACTCTGTTGGTTCGAGTGCTTCTGAACTGGATGAACGATCGCTGGTATGTTTGTATTATATAATTAGTTGCCATAATAAACTTTGATGAGTTAAAAGTGTTGTGGTTCCAGTGAATTTGAGAAGTGAAGACGTGGCTGCCAGCGGGGGGCATTGATTTTGTCAACTGAAAGAAAAATGCACAACGTAAGACTCGTGGATTTCAGTTTTATTTGGAGACCTTACTGCAGACTACCGCCTGGGGAACAACCTCTCGGTAGCTCTGAGAAACTGCTCCAAGGAGTTAGGGGGAGAAGCCAGTACATACATGATTTCGGCTAAGGAATAGGTGCAATCCGGCACCTCTAGGTGTCACCCTAGAGTCGTTTCAGCTCTTCTATGTGTCCCCGTTTCTCCCTCTGGCAGTCTAAAACCACTGTGGGCACACAGAGAGAGCCCTGGATGGCCAATCCCTATGTGTGGGTCCCTGGATGAGCTAGTTTTTAAAATTAATGAGTGGGTTTCCCTATGGGACTGCTGCATGGTATGAGGATTCGCTTTCATCGCTTCCGTAAATTTCTCAGTTGCCTGAGAAAGTCGTAACTGGCCGGTAAGAGCCGTGTCCGTTTTTGGAGCCGAAAGCTCTCATCTGGTATCTTCGCTTTGGTCCTGACAAACCCTGTTAAATTGCCAATTTGATGAAAGACGTCAGGCTGGCCTCCTACCTAATCACCCAGTCAGAGCCTTCCCGGTGTCTTTCAACCGGATAGTTATTCTGAGTGTCTTTCAACCGAGCACTTTCTCTGTATCTTTCAACTGAGAAGTCAGGTACCTTTTTTATCTACTACCGAATGGAGCTCAGGATTGCCAACCAAGATGGGAGCTCTGAGACTCAGGAGGGACTCACCCAGTCGTCCGGACTCACTGAGGAGGCAGAAGGCACAAGGGGCCTTCGTTGGTACCAGGGCTCCAGAGGATTGGAGAGTTCAGGTGGAGAGAAGTCTGCTCTGGGTCCCTCTGTGGTCACCAAAACTGTCAACTGAAAGAAAAACGCACAGTGCAAGAGCTGTGGGTTTCAGTTTTATTGAGGGGCCTTACTATATATGGACTATTGCCCAGGAAACAGCCACTCAGCAGCTCTGAGAAGCCAGCATAGATATGATTTTGGCTGGGGAGTGTATGCAGTCAGGCACACATCTTTGTTAAAAATGACTCTGCTAGTCGCGAGGATCAGACATCTCAGTTAATGATTTTAGTGCTTTTCTGTGTATGCATGGGAAGGTGCAAGAATCTGGGTGCATTAAACTTTTTTCCGGAGGTATCTCTATCTCAGGAGCTTGTTTTTCCAAAGCACAAGTGCCTTTTTGTTTTTTCATCCTGACTGCATTTCAGGGTGCACTGTCGGTCAGCGACTGCACTGGCTAATGACTTAATCCTTGTAGAACTGGATGGTGGGCAACGTTGTTTGTTTTGCGATTTCTTCTGTAGCCTTCAGGCTTCTTTGGTTCATGTTCACAGAGCCCCATCTTTCTGAATATTGTTTCTGGAGCTGCTGCCCTCCCCTGCCCCTTCACCCCCAGGGCGTGGCTCTTACAGCATTTCCCTTTCCACTTTTGCCCCGTTTTTTTTTCCACCTGAGGCATTTTCGCGCTGGAGCCTGCACATTTGCCCTGTCCTGGGTGGAGAGCTTGGGCGGTGAGAGGCCACAGCGCTCCACTAGCGGGCATGCGAGCCTCAGCGGAGCACAGATGGGGCCCCATTCTTGCCACCTGCTGGGCTGACCGGGACTGTCAGCTTGTCCACGAAGGACCCCCAGCTTGGGTTCGAATCTTCGCATCCGGTTTCTAAAGGCGGATGGAGGGGCAGCAGGCTGCTAAACTGGCTGTGCAAGCGGTTTTCTGCCTTACCCAGCCTGCCTCCCTCTCCAGCTCCCCCTGAGCTCAGCTGCTCATCGTGAGGCCTGGGAGGGCGTCTTGTTCTTTCAGCAGGAAGGGCAGCTTCAGGGGAGTCAGGAGACCAGGTTTCTAATGGACCCGTGAGTCAGCCCTTCTGTTTCCTTCCCAGCAAGGTGACGAGGGCAGGCTGCCTGTGGAGGATGCCCAGAGATGCTGAGAATCTCCAGCGTTGAATACTCAGCGGGGCTGCACTTTGTATTAACCTTCGATGTGCATCCTCTCAGCAGCCCTTCAACCCCCAAGTTTAAACAAGGGGAGGAGACTGCAGGTGGGTAGTTCAGCGGGTCACTCAGCCTGGGGAGGGGGGGACAACCCTCGCACCTGCTGTGATCTGGCTGCAGGGGATCCTCTGAGATGCCACTGTGGTACCAGAAATCACCAGGCTTCAGGAGGCCACAGTCCTGAGAAAAGCTTGGGTAATCTGTGCTGCGAATCCCCCTGGACTCCGGTCAAAGGGTTACTGCCCTTTGCCCCCTCCTGAACTCTGACCTTGCCTTGCAAGCGTATCAGGGACTGAGAACGCAGGACACCAGGGACAGCTAGGAGACCCCTGGGCTTTGTAGGAAGAAGCTGAAAATCTCAGGGCTGGGGGAGGGGGCACAATCAAGTCGGTGCTTTGCGTTGGTCCCAGAGTGGTGGCCGGGGGTACCAGGGGCCGAAGAGAGGAAGCAGCACCTTCTAAGCAGCTCGGTGGAGAGCTGCTCTAGCTGGTCACTCAGGGCGTGCCACCCCTGCTGCTCTCGCCTCTCTCTCCCCAGGCCCTCCCCACCCCTTCCTCCCTGTCCTGCACCCGCCACATGAAATCACTGGGCGTCCTCTGCCAGATCGCCGTGGGCTACTTTTTTTTTTTTTTTTTTGCGGTACGCGGACCTCTCACCGCCGTGGCCTCTCCCGCCGCGGAGCACAGGCTCCGGACGCACAGGCTCAGCGGCCATGGCTCACGGGTCCAGCTGCTCCGCGGCATGTGGGATCTTCCCGGACCGGAGCACGAACCCGCGTCCCCTGCATCGGCAGGCGGACCATCAACCACTGCGCCACCAGGGAAGCCCCCGCGGTGGGCTTCTTGCTGCCGTGGGGGCTGCACGGGGACAGACCCTAAGTGTCAAGTTCAGAGCCTCACAGAGATTCCTAGCGCGGTGAGAAGGGCACTTAGCTGCGGCGAGGCCGTTTGAAATGCCCTTTCAATGCCACTCGGTACTCCCAGACCCTAGCGGCGTGACAGGTTTGAAGCTAGACCCGGTCCTTGGTAGTGCGAGTGAGCTTTCCTTTTGGGGTCCCCAGTTTCCTTAACATGCGGAGAACGTGCTAGAATCAGGTTGCCCGTGAGGGTCAGGTAGGCAACGATTTAGGGGAGTGGGCCGGGGCAGATGAGTGCTGCCCTCTCTGGCTGAGGTAGAGGGTGTATCCTCAGCTCTGCTCTGGGCTGGGGGTGGAGGGGTTGGGGGCCGCAGGCTGGCACGTGGCCCCCCGGGTGAGCCCAGGCCACAGTAGGGCATCCTCTGCGGCTGAGCGAGACCGGGCAGTTGCTCATCAGAGGAGCGGCGCCGACCAGTGGCCTGTGGGCTGTGTCTGCCCACCGAGGCTGGAACTTGGCAAAGGTGCTTCCGAGGCTGAGGTAGTTCCTATTCAGTTGCTTAACCAAACATCTTTTTGGAAATGCATCACCCAAGCCCACCACCACTTACAAAACAGTTTTGTAGAGAGAATTTCTGCTCAACGCAGCTCTTTTTTTGGGGTGGTGTGTTTTTAAGTAGGTCATGGTGGCTGTGAGGCCACTGAATGGTGGCCCGACTAGAGATTAAAGAGCTTTCATCCGGAAAGGGGCTGGTGAGAGACATTTGGTGCCTCGGGCCCTTTGCGCCTCCCTGAGAGCCGCCTCCCAGTTCCCTTTTGAGGAGCCCCTTCAGTATAGGAATCTCTGCCAGGTGACTCCTGGCACCCAGGTGACTAGGTGTCCCTGTTTCCGGATTCCCTGCGTGGTCAGGGGCAGAGCCACACCCTGGGCTCTCTCGGGACAGAGTCCTGAGCGGAGGGTGGGTGAGAGTTCGGTTGGAGGGTGTCAGTGGGGCCAGAGGGCTGGCCAGGCTCTTCTGGCATGCTTGTGCCACTCCAGCTCCCCGATTCTGTGAGCAGCCCCCCTCATCCCCACCATATCCTTCTAGGAACTTCCTTTTGCTCTTCCAGAGTTGCTTCTGTGGCTTGGACCATTGATATCTCCTGGTGGATATGGGGCCAAATCGAGTGGAGCAAGGCCCCAGCCCCGAGATGTCTTCTCAGGGCCCAGCGAGGCCCGGCCAGTCCTCTCCCTTCACTAGACCCTTAAGTTCCGAGTCAGATGCCCTCCTCTGGCTCGTCGTTCAGGAAACCCAGGCACTGCAGGACTAGGTATGTGTCTAGGCTTGCTCGGGAGTCGAGGGGACTATTTCAGTTAAGGGAATTACTTAACCCACAGGAATGTTCAGTCCTGGTCTCTCACTCTCAGGTTAGAAGGTTAACTGATTGGCTGAAATGACTTGAACTTCGGACTTTCAACAGCTGTGTGAACCCAAATCCCAAATCGGCTAGGATTTACTAGGTACCCACTTTGTGCAGGGCCCTGAGGTGGCACTGGTGCCCTTTGGACTTTACAGCCAGTGGTCCCTGCTCTCGGTCAAGTGAGGGGCTGCGAGGGGAGGGGGCACAGGTCGAGGGCCGGTGATGAGGCTCTGGGTCAGGCAGCCACATGTGCTGGCTGGTGGCTGCTGTGCTGTGTTAGGTCCTGTGTCAGTGTTGCACCCTCTGACCATGAGGCTGCAGAGCCCTCGCCCCCTGGTAGGTGCCCCTTCCCACTGGCACCCCCAGAGGGATCCACAGGGGTGGACTCTGGATTGAGGAGGCCGGGCACTCTGGTTCTCAGGAAGCAGAAAAATCATTATTTACAAAGAACGTATTAAAAATGCACGAGAGAAATCAGCCCTTGCCTCCCACCACCCGCAAGGTGTGAGCATCCCTGTGGAGCCTCATGGGTCAGAGCTGGAGAAGAGAACTGAGTCCCCCAGACGGGAGAGGGAGCTGCCCGGGTCTGGACCCCGTGTGTCTCTGCTTGGGAGGGATGCCTGCTTCCAGGCTCTGCCCTTTCGCAGCTGCCACACCTGGAGGGGGGCCAGCTGAGCTGCGTTGGGGTCTTTGCCTGGGCTGGTGAAGATGTGGAGAGATGTCTGAGCTGGCCTGCCTCTGCTGGGCAGTAGGACATGTTGGAAAGTCACGTCCATGGTCCTGCCGGGCAAGGTCCTGGACACTGTTTTCCAAGCAGTGACTGCAGAGTATTCTCAGGACAGAAGGTCTTTCTCTTGATGTTTGTTCCTGGGTCCCGGTTCTGTGTGGTGAGAAGGAAGTGTGTCGGCGGAGGAAGCCTCATACTCTGGAGATGGTTCAGGGAGGTGGGGGACAGGCCCAAAGCCCCCAGCCCAACGTCAGGGATAGCAGCTTCTCTTTCCTGCTGGTGTAAGTCCATCAGGATACTCTCAGGGGTGGTTTCTTAAAAAAAGTCGAGGTATAGTTGATTTACAATATTATGTTAGTTTCAGGTGTACAACATAGTGATTCAAAATGTTTATAGATTATACTCCATTTATAGTTATTATAAAATACTGGCTATCTTCCCTGTGCTGTACAATACATCCTCCTAGCTTATTTCTTTTATACATAGTAGTTTGTACCTCTTAAACTTCCCCTACCCTTAGGGGCTCTTTTATGTAGTCTTCTGAGATGGAGGGTTTTTTTTTTGTTTTTTTTTTGCGGTACGCGGGCCTCTCACCGCTGTGGCCCCTCCCGTTGCGGAGCATGGGCTCCGGACGTGCAGGCCCAGCGGCCATGGCTCACGGGCCCAGCCGCTCCGCGGCATGTGGGATCCTCCCGGACCAGGGCACGAACCCGCGTCCCCCGCATCGGCAGGCGGACTCTCAACCACGGCGCCACCAGGGAAGCCCTGAGATGGAGTTTAAGGTCCATGACCCCTCTGCTCAAATGGCCAGAGCGGCTCCCGTCACCGAAATTGCTGACGCTTACTCTTTTCCTTTATAGGAGTCCAGGTGCTCGTCCCCCAGCCCCCCACCCAGGTCGTGGCCGGGCAGGGCGAGCAGAGGTGAGGAACCAGGTGGCTGGTTCTTATTTATCCCCAGGGCTCTGCGGGGGCCGGGCTCACCTTTTACAGCCTCTGAGCCCCGTGCAGATCATAGTCACTGTCAGAGGAGTTATCGGGCTGGGTGGAGACACGACGCAGGGCCCCTTCCAGAGCTGTGGACAGAAAGGAGGCCATTTGAGCAGGGTTATCCCTCCAGGCTACACAGAGAGAGCCCTTCAGAGCCAAGAGCCCTGCGGGGGCTGGAAGATCACAGAGACTTTCTGAGCTGCTGGCTCAACGGCCCTGAAACTTGTTGTGATCAAATCAGCTAGTGTCCTCTAACGATGCTGAACGCCAGGCTCCCCGTGGCTTAATTGTCAGTGCCAGTCAGGGAGCACTCGATACAGGGCTCTGCGGGCCACTGACGGATGCTCTGTTCTGCCTCCAAGGGATCCGAGGGGCCTCATTTATTGAGAAACAGGTCCTTCAGGTCACAGCGGTGCTGGGGTTAATGACATCCCGGCACATTCTCTCTAGCTGTATCCCTTCCATACCCTGCCGTGACCGGCTGTCAGAGGGGGGCCGTTTGATCCTTCTGCCCCCTGCTCGGCCTCCCTTCTTTCTCCAGGCGATCATGTGACCCTCTGCTCGGCCCTGCCGTCATTCCTAGGAGCGCCAGCTGGTGCTTACCTGGAAAAGCTGAGATTTGGGAGTTCCTGGGAGGCTGACTGTATTCGTTCTCCAGGTGGGAGGCCGTGGGGTTCTCAGCCTGGGACCGGACAGTCACCGTGTGGTTGCGATGGAAAGACACTGAGCGGATGTGGGAGATAGTAACATTAGACATGATGCTCTGTCCTCCTCCCCAACAGGGGCCCAACTCGAATTTCCTGTTCCCACTGTGTAACGTGGGGGTGGTGGTGCAAGGGCCCCCTGAGCTCCTTCAGTGCAACCCTTTTTCCCTTTCTTCCCCGGGAGGCTCATTGTAGCAGCGCTCAGGCTTTTAGAGCAGCTTTGGGTCGGCTGGCAAGCTGACGGGCGGGCAGGCCATCAGTCAGACAGTCAGTCAGTCATCAAACATTTATCAAGCCTGGAACTGGAACACGAGTGATAGGGCAGATATGGTCCCTGCCCTCCTGGAACGGGGGGGGGCTTTATATTGTAAGAAAGACTTGACAACACAGCGCCTTCTTGAAGGAATTGGCCCTTGACACACAAAGTGGGGGAGAAGGTAGAGTAGAGGCAGGAGGAGGGCTCTGGTTCTACCCACAAAGGGGGCTCTGGCTGTGGCCAGAAGGAGAGAGGATGGAGACCAGGGGTGGGGACAGGGCCGGCTGCATCCAAATGTCTTAAAACTGGCCTTGTAAATTGTTCCACGATAAAGACGTTCCATGATGAATCTAGCTTGGACAACCCTTCTTAACATACGTCCACTTTGGAGATGAACCACGCAAAAATGCCCACGAAGGTTCTGACAAGTCCTGAAGTAAAGAACCGTGTCTGGCTTTGCTTAACTCACTGATTTCCGAGTCTCTTTGATCACGGGGCCCTCTTCTCTGAGTACCACCCATTAACACCTGTGGCTACAGTCACACCTTAGATGAGCACAGGGGAGCTCAGAGGCCTCAAGGAGCCACTGACTCTGTCCACGGTCGGCAGTGACCCGTGACCCTGCTTCACGGCCTCCTTCCTGAGTCTCGTGGCTACTGACCTGGGCCAAGGGAGGATCCTGCCTCCGGGGCTACTTACTGTTCTGGTTCAATCCCGTCGGGCCAATCCACTGACGCTGCTTCTTCTGGCGGACTGAGTGACAGACAGGAAAGGCACATGGTGGGGGGGAGGGGGGTTGAGACAGGCGTGGGCAAGGGGGGCGGGAGTCAGGGAAGGAGGGAGGAGGTGGCAGGTGCATGCTGAGGGGCCGGTTCTCCAGGAGAAACCACCGCGGGGTGCTTAGAACCAGAATTAAGACCTGGGAGGGCAGCAGGGACCCAGCCATCACTGCCCACCTCTGGCAGTGGGCAGCCTCTCTAATCTCACACCCTTGTCTCCGAATGATTTCCTCCTGAGTTCTGCAAGGCCAGGATGATACCCCCTACCTTCACAAGGTCTGGGGTCGCCCATTTGTGGTATGAGGAAACCAGAGCTCAGGGAGGAAGTGGTTCGATTAGCTGCTAAGTGGTGGAGCCGGCCTGGGGCACGTGTCTTCTGGGGTCAGACCATCTGGACCCACCACAGTCTAAAGAACGCCCATACCCTCCCTTTGGGCTGGAGTGGGTCCCAGCTGGGCCCCTGGATGTGGGCGAATCAGTGATTTTCCTGACTTTCTGTTTGTTACTTGGTGCGGAGAAAGGCCGGTGGGCAGGAGAGGGGCAGGGCTGGGTGGTGAAGCGGAGGTGCTCCCGGCCGGCTTTCTGGAGGCGGGAACCCTCCTCTGTGGGGCTCGTGGGCAACCCGTCCAGTCTCCCCACGCAGGGGCTTGAAAGGGAGGAGGTTCGGGGCACCTACACCTACATTTCTTCACCAGCTTCTTGTAGGCGAGAGGGCCACACACCACCAGCAGCATTACCACAAGCACGAGGGCCAGGATGACGCTTGCCACTGTGCCTGCACCCAGGCCCGCTGGGCGTGTGTTCTGGCCTGCAGGAGGCAGAGTTAGGTCAGCCCCAGCCTGGGAGGCATCAAAACTGTCCGTTCAGAGGGAAGCTCCTGGCTGGCTGGCTTCCCCCAGTAACTCACCAGCATGTGCGGAAGGCAGTTTTCTATCTGCTGTCTCTCCACCCGTCTCTGAAATTCTCTGCTACCCGTTCATTTATCCACCATTTACTATGTAACAGTTGATCATCGGCTATCATTTGCCCCTCCTGTGATCAACTCTTTAAGTTTCCACCCTTTTCCAGTTACTATGAGTGATCACCTTGCCATCACATACAAATAGCCAGCCAGCCATTCATCGCTCTCTTTTCTGTGTGAGTCAATTACCATTAGTGCAGCAAATATGTACCCCCCTCCCTTGCTTTTCTGCTTTCCATCTGGAAGAGCAGAAGACGGAAGGAGAGTTCTATCATTCATTAGCTGCCTGACAATGGCGGCCAGTCTCCTATTGACGGTTCGTGCTCACTGCTGCCTGAGCACTCTTGTCCCCTCTCCCCTCGTTTGTCATCCCTCCATCCTTCCCCAGGGCTCTCTCTTTAGTTCCTGGGGCCTGTTCTTCAGAAATGTGCTCATCGACTGAGTCTTAGAAGGAAAATCCAGAACTACCCTCCACCCACCACGGGCTGGGCCCAACTCACAGGTGACAAACACTCTCTTGCAGTGGGATTTTTTCTGCAGAAGCTGGTGGCACTGGGACAGCTTCCCCGGGGGACAGAAGAACCCCCCGGAGGTCTTCTCGCCGGTGTCCAGCAGCTGGTAGGAGCTGACGTTGCCGCACTGCTGCTCCCGGCACACGTCCTCCCACCTCGCCATGCCCTTGGCCGAGGAACTGTCGCACAGGGCGTCCCACTGCTTGCCCTGGCGCACCTCCACGGAGCCTTCACACGTGCCGCTGCCCCCCACCAGGCGGCTCTGCACCTTGGGCTGGAAATCTGGGGGAAGAGCAACGGGAGGTGAGGTGGCGGGCTCGGCGGGAGCTCCCTGGGCCCCGAGCTTGCATGCCTGGTCACTGGGACCCCGTGACACTGGCAGAGTGGGGGCCCTGGCAGGGCCCGGTGCTTGGGGGTCTGGGTACCACGTGGGACTGCCTTCCTTTCTGCCTTTCCCTTCTTCTGGCATCCTCTCTGGCATTTTCCCCGTCAAGCCCTGTCCCTGGCGCCTCTGGGCAGCTGCAACAGCTCAGGCACGTTCGGTGAAGAGGCTGGCAGTGCCCGTCAGCAGCCACCAGCGGGGAGTCGTCCCCCACCCAGGTGGCAGTAAGAGAAGTGGGGAAATAGGCCCCACCTGGGTCCGCTTCCCTCTTTGAAACGTCCTCTCATTCTCTTGCTGCTCCTTGAGAGCTGGGAGGGCTTTTCAGAGAGGGGAAACTGAGGCCCAGGGATGGGAAATACCTCCTACTCTGAGAACTGGAGATTCGCAGGTGGGATGGAATCCAGGAATCCTGCTGCCCAGGCCTCAAGCCTGGAGGGACCAGCTTTCATAACAGGGCCTGGTCCAGCAGAAACGGATTCATTTCTGCTTATCAGGGTTGGGCCTGGAGGCCCACATGTGCTCGAGTTAGAGCGAGTTGTGATCGCAGCAGCTTTGGCCAGTTTCTATAGCAACATCCATCTTCAAAGCTCTAGTAAATCTTCTATTTAGAAAAAAAAAATCCAAAGGCAAGCCTTCTGGGTATGGTTTTGCAAGTTGTAGCCTACAGGAGGGCTCCTAGCAGAGGGGTGGGTGGGCCTGAGAGCCAGCCAGGTTTTTGCATCAGGCCAAGAGATCCTTGGGGGCTGCTTCTGCCTGGAGGGGGCAGCATCTTACTAATTCACACCATGTGTCCAGTGGTTTGGGGGCATCCCTGCCTGCAGGATAGCCCAGTGGTCCAGAGCAGATGCTTCCCAGATGGGTGCACATGGGTCCCTGAGACTTTGCTGAAAGGCAGATCCTGATTGGTAGGTGGAGGGTGGGGCCTGGGACCCTGTAGTTCTAACCAGCCAGGTGAAGCCAATGCTGCTGGTCTGGGACCACACCTGGAGTAGCCAAGGCTTACACAACAGGCTCTGGAGTGATGCTGCTTGAGGGGAAACCCCAGCTAGTGCTCCATGATACTGAGGAAGAAATTTAACCCCTCTGAGCCTCAGCTTCCTCATCTGCAAGGTGGGGATAATAATAGCACCCGCCTTCTAAGCTTGTTGTGAAAATGAAGGAATGCCCTGACTAGTCCCCAACGTGATGTAAGCACTCAGGAAGTATGACTTCTTAAAGTCTGGGCTTCACTAGACCATCTGGTGATAGGAGCCCACTACGTCCCGAGGCATGCTGTGATTATCCTTATTTTGACCTGTGGTCCCTTTCCCCGCAGTTTCCCCATTGATCCTCGTTTTGGGATCCCCCAGACCGGCCTCTGGGCTCCTGGCCTCGACCACACCGGCATCGCCAGTCTCTTCTGGTTGGTGGCCTGTGACTCGGGAGCCTCTGCAGGAAGTCCCCTGGGGCCCTGCTCTGGTTTTTCTCTACCTACTGTGCCTCAGGGACCTCCTAGGTCTCACCATCGCTCCAACATCATCTGTTCCCGGGATTTATAAACTCCCCTCCTGCAAGCCTGGTCCCCTCCAAGCGCTCCATCCTGCTTGGGCCCTTGACACAAGCCACAGTCCACCAAACTCACCAGCGGACCGTGCCTCCTCCTGTAAGTCCTGCCACTTCCCCGTGTGGCAGCCGAGCCAGCGGTACATTTGGGCTTGTTCTGCGTTACTTTGCAGAGATGCCCGGGGCGTTGGGTGTGAGTGTGGCCTCCCCACCCCACGGCCGCCCTACCTCTTAGAGGCCAACGATCAGCCCTCCATGTCCCTTGTGTTCTCCGTAGCGCTAGTGCCCTGTGCTGCACGGAGGGCTTTCAGGAACGTGTGGTGACTGACCACATGGGGGCGCCCGTGAGTCTTGGCCCGGTCCCACTCACCAGAACAGATGAGGCCAAGAGCTTGGCCTCCCGCCTGGGGCTGAACTTTTCTGAAGCACTGCTCCAGGGTGGCACATCTCCTGTTCTGGATCCTCCACCGGATTGGCAAGGGACCGCTCTCTCCTGGCTCTAGTTTCCTGGCTGCCTCGGTCTCTGGCAGAGGCCTCAGGAAAGAGCCACACTGGAGGGCTGCACAGATGAGGTTCCCCAGGTCCTGGATCCCGTCCTGGGACTCGATGCCGACGGTGCCACCCAGGCTGCCGCTGTAGAACTCCACCAGGCCTGCACACCGCAGGCCCCCGGGTCGCGCCACCAGCTGCAGCCTGGGAGGAGCTGGGAGGTGGGGAGGGACCTGAGTGCTGACGACCAGCAGCAGGGCCTCTCTTGCTCTGTGGTTCTAACACACAGACGGGTGAATGACTGGCCGACGGCCCCGGGAGGTGGTGAGGTCCCAAATATTGCATGGAACATGCGCTACAACTTTTCATGCTTATCTGAAATTTAAATGTAGCTGACTATCCTGTGTTCTTGTTTGCTAAATCCGACACCCGACCCCCAGGGCCCTCAGAATCCTTTTACCTGTGGGCTCCGGAGTGGTTATGGGCGGGGGGCTCGTGGGAAGAGGTGTTGTCCTCAGTGGCTCTGAAAAGAGATGCTCTGGTTAGGGAGGGGGCCGGGACCCTGGGAGGGAGGAGGGAAGAGTAGGGGGTGTGGGGAGAGTTGGGGTCAACAACCGGCCATGTTGAGAAAGACCTGGAACTCATGATGTAAGTACCACGGGCCCCATTAAGTCCACTTGACCCACACGTTGTGTCTAGGCCTCCTGCGAGGCAGGCAGTACCGGCCCGTTTTACAGTTGGGAAAACAGAGGTTAAGAGGAGACAATGAAGTTAACTGTTGGCAGAACCAGCTCTCGACCTTTTCCTTCCCCAGACAGGTGCCAGCACGCCCTCAGTACTCCTCCTCCAGTTCCCCAGCAGTGTATGTTTCTGAGAGGGTAGTTGTAAATCGGGGACCCCTTCCACCTGCCTGCTCAAGCCCCAGATCACAGGCGTGGGCAGCCTCCTCGGGGCTGGTGCCCAGGCCCAGGGAACCCACGGGGCCAGCTAGTTACCCACCTAAGCAGATCAGGGCCAGAGGGTCCCCCTGATTTGCCTTGCTGTCGCTGCAGTTGGAGAAGGACCCCAGTTGTCCGTGGCAGGTGATCTGGCTCTGGGGTCGCTTCCCTTTGAAGTGACGGAAGTGGGAGAGGAGCAAGGGCTCCCTGCATCGCAGCTCCTGGCAGAGCTTCCAGGCCTGACCGGGGTCCTCCCGGTGGAACGGGCGCAGGCCCCAGCTCTGGCTGTGCACCGTGTACCACTCGTCCTTGTAGTTGACCTCCAGATGGCCCTGGCACCGCGAGCCGGAGCCGCTTAGTCTCACTGTGAACCCTAGGGGTCAAAGAGGTGGAGGGGGCAGTCGGGCTGGAAAGGGCCCTCCATGGGGGCCCCTCCCTGCACCTTCCCCATCTGGACCCCACCCCTAGCAAGGCTCCCGTTGCCCACGGGCTGCCTGCTTTGCTCCTCCTGTGAGCGTCGTCCTCTGGGACCTTGCAGGGACTTTCCAGAAACTCAGGCTGATGCTGCCTCTGATCTGGGCAGCCCCTTGAAACCAGGCCAGGAGGACGGGGCTTGAGACCTCAGAGCCCAGGGAACTCGGGGCAGTGAACGAGGGGCTCTCAGCGCCCACCGTCCTGCAGAATCGCCCCTTCCTGGAAATTCTGTTTCAATAGACCCCAGATAGGGCCCGGAGCCTGATCTTTTTCTCTCTCTCTAACTTTTATTCTATTTTTTTTCTGTTCATTTTTTTAATTGAAGTCTAGTTGACTTACCATTGCTGTGCCAATCTCAGCTGTACAGCAAAGTGACTCAGCTATACACACACATTCTTTATTTAATATTTAATATTCTTTTCCATATGGCTTATCCCAGGAGACTGGATACAGTTCCCTGTGCTCTACAGTAGGACCTTGTTCTTTATCCATTCTAAATGTAACAGTTTGCATCTACCAACCCTAAACTCCCAGTCCATCCCTCTCCCTCCCCCTTTGCCCCTTGTCTCTAACTTTTAAAACCAGTTTTATCGAGGTACAATTTACATACAGGGACATGCACTCATTTTAAGGACGCTTGTTCAATGGAATTTGACAAATCTATGCACACCTATAGCCCCCGCCGTGCTCTAGAAGAGAACACGCCCATCACCTGGAAGCTGCCTCATGCCTCTTCACAGTCGATTTCCCTGAATCCAGCCTCAGGCAGCCAGTGATCTGCTTTCTGTCACTAGAGATGAGCTCTGCCTGTTCTCAAACGTTATATAAGTGGGACTGTACAGCAGGAACCATCTTGCTCGAGTTTGGAGCTAGGATGCCATTGCAGGCTTCCAGGTCCCGGCCCAGCGCCTACCAAGCCCTCTGTGGCCCCTTTTGGTTGCCAGGTAGCTTCATGAGATCCTCTCGCCACATTTGTCACCAAATACATTCAGCATGATGTTATCTCAGGAAATGTGAAAAAGAGAGGTCTGTGGTGAAGTGAGTCTGGGAACTGCTGAATCTGAAAATGCTTAACTGAGTTCCTCATTGCAGGACTTCTCGGAGCCTTTACTAGGCCAGTGTCCCCTGTCAGGAGTCTGCAGTGGGTGATGTAGTGTTGCCTACCCTTCGTCCAACGAGTTCCGTGGAACCCTGTTTGGGAAACACTAGCCTCTAGGATTAAAGTCCAACCTCTAAGGCAAGACATTTCACACAGTTTACAATCCGGTGCAGCCTCTCTCTGCAGCCCCAGCGGCGAATGTCTCTGGCCAGGGAGCATCCGGCAGGACTGGGCAGGAAAAGGACTTTGCAAGGTGCAGTTATGGCCAGTATCTTTTCTGTGCCTGGTGAGTGGGTCATAATAATAATTAGCACGACACCCAGCATTTGTGGGGTGCGTTACAGCCATCCAGGGCATCTATCTGCAAATGGGCCTCACGTGTGCGTGCACGCATGTGTGCGTGTGTAGGGGGTGTGGGCTGCACTCTCTCTCTCTCTCTCTCTCTCTGTAAGGTGCGATTCGCTCCGATGGAGGGATGGCAGGTCCCCCTACAGCCTGGTGGGATCGTTCCCCGCCCCCCTCTCCACGTGGCTCTTCCTTACCTTGGTCCTCTAAGTTGAGCCCTCTGAGGCCTCTGAGGCAGGAAGTGACTGCAGAAAGGAGAGAAGAGGGTCAGGAAGGGACGTCTCTCTCCTGCTTCGCCTCACCTCTAGTCACAGCCTGATCAATGGCATTTTTGCCTCCAGCCACTGTCGTGGGCTTCAGGGGCAGGGATTCTCATACTACAGATGGCAACCCTTAGGTGGGTCATGGAACCAGTTTAGCGGGTTGCAACCATCAATTTTCCTTCTTGTTTTAAAACTTTACTTTTTATTATTATTTTTTAATTAAAAAAATTTTTTTTGTGGTACGCGGGCCTCTCACTGTTGTGGCCTCTCCCGTTGCGGAGCACAGGCTCCGGACGCGCAGGCTCAGCAGCCATGGCTCACGGGCCCAGCTGCTCTGCGGCATATGGGATCTTCCCGGACCGGGGCACGAACCCCTGTCCCCTGCATCGGCAGGCGGACTCTCAACCACTGCACCACCAGGGAAGCCCAAAACTTTACTTTTTAAAAGAACATGCAGTAAGTTCCATTTTCTTTTAGTGCACAATTCTATGAATATGAACACGTACACAGATCTGCATAATCACCGTAACCATCAAGGCCATACAACCGTAACCATCAAGGCCATACAACCGTAACCATCAAGGCCATACAACAGTCCCATCACCCCCCAAAATTTCCTCATGCTGTCTCTCTGTAGTAATATGCAGCATTGCAACCATCAATTTTTAAAAAATCATGTAGTAACACAACCATCGATTTTTAAAAAACTGAAACGGACTAGAATAGAAATGTCAGAGTGCGTCGTGTTTTGTGAGGCTACGGCTCACTTTGTGTGTGTTGGGTGGCAATATAAAAACGTCCTGAGTGTTGCTTTCAGTCAAAAAATGTTTGAATGTCATAGTTCTAGAGAGCTGAGAACTGAGCCGGAACGGGAACCCAGAACATGTGTTACTTTCTAGAATTCCCAAGGCAGGATAAGAATGATAGCAATTTCTCTTTAACAGCTCCCAGTTCTAGAGGAGGAAATCAGAGCTCAGAGAGGCAAAGGGGCTTGCCCAAGATCACATGGTCAGTTGGTGAAGGAGCCCAGTGGACTTGGGTCTGGGGGGAACTGGCCTCCCCTCTGTCCTGGCTCCTGCCTGGGCCCCTTCAATAGGAATGTGGGCCATTGGGCAGTCCCTCCTCCTCGAGCCTCGTCTGACTGTGGAGCAGGGGTGTCAAAGTGGCTCGTTGTCCGTGGCCACGTGTCCGGCTCGCGTGTGGCTGGGGCGGAGGTTTGATCTGGGTGGGGACGGGTCGGGTGGCATGCCTGTATGGCCTCAGAGCCCACCCTCCACGTTGGCTGCCCGGCTTTATCAGTCGTGGAGCAAGTGTTTGGTTTCCATCTGCCCCGGGCTTGCTTCTCACTTGGGAGCTGGGCACAGCATCGGTCAGGGTGAGTACTTTATATAGTAAAGGGCTGTGTTTAAGTTTCTTCTGAGAAATTGTTGCTGGGTGTAAAAAGTCCCGTTTTTGCCTGAGTGTTCTGAAGCTGGTGGTAGAATTTTAAGGGGAGTCATACCCCACCAGCCTGCCCTCTCCCTCCAACCAAGACTCCTTGTAATTAAGTTGTGGCCTATGGTAAGTTTCTTCCATCTTGGCAAGAGCCCGCCATGGTTGCCCCGGGAGTCCTGGGCCTTGGAAGGGGAAGGTATTTCTCACACAGAGGGCATGTCGGGTCCGGAGCAGAGGCCAGAGCTCTGGCTTGGGTTGAGAGGGGGCTGGCCAGCTGTCCATCATCTGATCTATTGCAATGGGCAGGGCAGCCTCAGGAGGACATGGTGGAGATGCCCGGCTAGCTTGGTGAGAGAGGAGGCAGGGGGTCTTTGTCCAGCCCTCGCCTCTCACCCCTGACCTTCCACTCCTACCTCCCTCCGTCCCAGTTCCCACCATGAATGGGGCTGTACACCTTTAGGGATTCATTTCTTTGGCTAAACCCTGAGGGCACTTATGGGGATAGGGGACCCAAAGATCCATTCTTTGGTGCTGAATGTTGCAGGATAGGTTTTCTGGCACTGATGCCTTTCTCTGGGTCTGAATACCAGCTCTGCCACTTCCTTAGCCCCTGTGAGCCTCAGTTTCATGGTCTGAGGCTCAGTATGGGAGCAAGAAAGGGACCAGCTTCATAGCAATGTTGTGAGGATGAGATGAAATAATCTATGCAAAAGACAGCCCATGCCTTCCTGGCTGGCATTCAGTTCAACACCAGAGTTGGTGTTGCTGGTTGTGGAGCTGGCTGGGCCCGGGGCAGGGGTGGGCGGGACTGCAGGCCTGCTGGGGAGTTTTCCCGGGGGCAGGGGTCCTTGTCTGGACGCTTGGAGAGCCAGCTCACAGGGCTCGCCACCTCCCTTTCCCACCTGGGACCTCCGCAGTCCCAAAGTCACCACAGTCAACGTCCGTTAACAGCAGCTACCAATTATTGAACACCTACTGTATACTCAGCCCTGGGCGAGGGGTCCTTACGGGTATCGTTCATCTTCCACACGGTCCCACGATTTGAGTTGAATATGTTCACAATATAGCTGTCGGGAGAGGCAAGTGCCCTGTCCCGGGTAACACCGCCAGCAACTGGCAGGACCTGGATTTGAACCACGAGCATGCCTTCCAAACCCATCTCTCTGCCTTCTGCCATCCAGCTGGGCCTCCAAAGTGTCAAGTTCAGAGAATGAACAAATGAGCAGAAATGAACATGACCTTGACCCTGACCCTGGTGCTGGAGTCCCCAGACCCTGAAGACCCTGGGGACAGGGACTGGGCCTGACCATCCCTGCGGATCTCACACAGAACAGCCAGAGAACATTCTCAGGAAAGACTGAACAACCTGAGAACCAAGAAAAATTCTAAAAAAGAAAATGCTCTGTGGAGAAAAGGCATCTATGCATTCCAGGGCTTCGCCTCCCTCTGGGAGGCTGACTGGCCTCAGGTGAGCAGCATTTCTTGTCTTGTCCCTCCATCACCGTCACTGTCACCACCACCATCGCCATCACCACCATCACCATCACAACCATCAACACAGTCACTGTCACCATCACCACTACCACCATCATCACCATCACCATCACTGTCACATCATCACCATCAACACAGTCACTGTCACCACCACCATCATCAACACACTCACCGTCACCATCAACACCATCACCAACACTGGTACTGTCACCATCACTGTCACCATCACCACCATCACCACAACCATCCTCAACGCTTTTTTTTTTTTTTGCGGTATGCGGGCTTCTCACTGTTGTGGCCTCTCCCGTTGCGGAGCACAGGCTCCGGATGCACAGGCTCAGCGGCCATGGCTCACGGGCCCAGCCGTTCCGCGGCATGTGGGATCCTCCCGGACTGGGGCATGAACCCGTGTCCCCTGCATCGGCAGGCGGACTCCCAACCACTGCGCCACCAGGGAAGCCCTCAACACTTTTATAGCTGTACTTTCTCCTAGACACTTTTATACATTAACTCTCTCAGACCTCACCACAGCTCTGTGGAGTTGGCACTATTATTTTGATCTCCATTTTACAGATGAGGGGACAGAGAGATTAACTAACTTGCTAAGCAACTGATGAAGAGCGGGCCCAGGACTCCAAGCCAGGCCATCTGGCACACAGTCTGTGCTTTTGACCGCTGGGCCTAGCTGCCTCCCTTCCCTTCAGAGGGAAGGCTGCCACGGCCTGCTCTGTGTTTCACCAATTCCTGCATGTCCCCGGCGTGCAAACCTGATGAAAGACAGTGAACTTGTGATTCCCTTCAGTCAGTGAAACATACTGTGGGAAGACTTTCCATGAACTTGCTGTGTGATCTTGGCAAGTCACTCAACCTCTCTGGGCTTGGTCTCCTCGTCTGTAAAGTCAGGAAGTTAGAGTCCACCCTCCCTCACCTTCCTTTCCATTCAAACTTCCATGATCTATAATCTTCAGTTCCTGATGTAGCTCAGCGGCAGGCAGGCAGGCAGGCGTGGGCAGGTGAGATGTGTGACTGACTGGGAGCCTTCCTGGGTGCTGCTTCTTCCTGTCTGTCCAGGGATCCGTTCAGGTTTTGATTGTCCACAACTTATTTTCATTCTTTCAGCTGCTTCTCACAGGGATCAGACCAACATCCTCCTTCCATCGAACCCTGCTGACTGTGCTCGGGGTCCCTTTGACCCCCTCCCTGGCTACAGCTTAGCCCAGCCCCTGCGTGCAGCCCGAGGCCCAAGGCTTTGCTGCTGCAGAACCTGCAAACAGAAGCCTGGGGACCCATGATACCAAGAGGAACAGGAGGCACAGAAGCATCCTGCCATTCCCCAGGTTCTCATCCAACACCACACCCCGAGCAGCTGGGGCCAGGCCCCTTCCCTCCCCTGCCAACCTTTCCTTGGAGGCCCCACTATTTAGGGCTTAGACTGGCCAAGCCAGGGAACGATCAGGGCCAAAAATCCAGAGAGACAGTAGGAAGGCTTTTTCACTCTCCCCTCCCCGCTCCCATGTCTGCCTTTGCAGAGATTTAACCATTTTGACTCTGCCTGCCCTGATGAGGTCTCAGTGAGGAGTAAATGAATTCCTGAAAGAGGCTCTGAGACATTTACGAGCTCACCCCCTTCCTCCCCTCTCCTCTTGCATCCCCCCCATTCTGGATGGTTCTCTCTTTGGTTCCCTGTACAGCAATACTCTGGGCCACGTCAGGCCACAGATGAGTTTTATTTGCTCAGCACAGTGTTATAATTTTTTTTCTGGAGCCCATTGTTTTGAAAGGTTTCTTTCTCTTTTTCTTTTTCGGGCAGTACCGTGCCGCATGCGGGATCTTAGTTCCCCGACCAGGGATCAAACCTGAGCCCCCCTGCAGTAGAAGCGCAGAGTCTTAACCACGGGACCTCCAGGGAAGTCCCTTACTTTTCTTTTTTGTAAAAAAAATCCCAAGGTCCAGATATTTTTGAAAAGCAACATGCTTTGGCCACGTGGGGCTGCATCCCCATGAGCCCCCAGGGCAGCCTGTTCTGTCCTGGTTTGCCAGCACCCTCGGGGCACCCTACTGTCACCCTGCATCTGGAGAGCCTCAGCTTCAAACACATGATGGCTTCTGCAGCAAAACATATGAATTTTCACAGTAAGTGGGATGTGTCAAGATTATAAGTAGTCTCCTATTCATTCAGGTCAGGATTTGCACTGTAAACGTTTGCCAGAAATTTGCAAATTTGGGGTGGGGTTGGAATTGCAAATGAACGTTGGTGGACCTGTATTATCAGTCCCACTTTACAGCAGAGCCAGAACTTGGCCCAGGCTGCTGGCTTCAGAGCTTGTACACTTGATGCCACCTCTGACCCACTCATGGGCCTGCCTGGACCCGTGAGCACCTATGCTTGCAGCCCTACACACTGAGAACTGGAGACAAGAGTGTGGCCTGCCGAGGGTCCCGGGGGCCCCGGGATCCCAGGGAGGAGCTGGGACTTTACGGATGATAATAATAGTCATAGCGACCTCTGACCCCGTGCAGACCCCAAGGGTTTTTCACGGGAGACCCCATTTCTTCCTGACTGCCTCAATCAGGGGGGGCTGTCATCACTCTGTTTTCCGGATAAGGAAACTGACAGACTGATTTAGTGCGGTTTGGAAGTCTGATGTTCCATTTCTTCCATTAACAGTGATTCCCTTTAATAGTCCATAACATTCTCATCAATTTACAGCAAACACAATTTGTCAACTGCCTTTTGGGGGCATTCCGGATTTTCCTTCCCTCCTCCTCTGCTGAGAGGCTGACTCGGAAGGCCAGGAACTCCGCTTTTCTGAAACGACTCTCATCAGTGGGGCTGTGTTAACCTGAGTCTGTATCAGGGCTTCAGGGAAACAAAGATCTCAAAGGGCCGAAATTCTGTTTGTCGGGTTGAGCACCAGAAGAAGTGGTTGGTTTTTGATCAGGAGCCTTTTTATGTGCAAAACTTGTAGAAAATCACACTGGGCTTATGCCAGAGGAGCCTGGGGGCTGGAGCCTGCAGAAGGAACAGTGGATTCAGGTCTCTAATCTCGCTCACCCAGGGTCTGCGCCGATGAGCAACGGTGCGCAGCTTGTGGGCACGGTGGCCTTCGTATCTGAATTGCAATTCCACGCTCTCCCTGGTGGCCTCGTGTGTTTGATTGAATCTGCATGAGTTTCACGCCACCGTATGTGACTCCACTGTCACAAGGACAAGGCCTCCTTTCTGTTCAGAGCTTCACATATCCCAAAGCCCGCACAGGGGCTCGTCCTTTCCATGCACAGCCCTGTGAAGAAGGGACCGAGCTCACCCCTATTTTCAGATCAAGAAACCGAGGTTCAGAGAGGCTCAGTGACTTGCCCAAGGTCACACAGCTCGCTGTTGGTAGGGTCGGTGAAGAAACGCTGCCACCATCTCTTGACAGGGCCCCATGGGACTCTACCACTGGGAGACCCCAGAGCCCGCTCGCCCATGGTACAGAAAGGGGAAACTGAGGCCGGGGAGAGGGAGGGGCTCACTCCGGAAGGGAGTCTGTGGCAGTACAGGGGACCCGTGTTGCCTCTGCCAGTTGCCACCAATCTCCTATCCTGTTTCCACCACGTCTCTCCCAGCTGTGCCCCAGGGACAAGGGAGTAGCAGGGTCCCTGTGGGAGCCGTATGGGTCAAGCCCCCCCAGGGGTACATACCAATGATGAGGGCAGGGGTGGTGACAGTAGTAGTTATAGAGGAAGTGATACAGGGCCACGATTCACTGTCTGCAATTCAAAGTCTAAAACCAAGAGTCTTTTCTGATGCATTTGGCAGGAAGGCGTCTGTGCCTTCAGTGGCGGATTCGCTTTCACTGCAGAAGTGGGAATGTGTTTCATTATGGCATGTTGCCCAGTCTGGAAAATTCTGGGTTCCCAAGTGCATCTGGCTGGAGGCTCCAGGTAACGGCTTGTGGACCTGGAGAGGCGAGAGTTCCAGTTTCTCTCCAGGGCACTCTGCCCCCTTTCTCCTCTGCTTGGCCCCTGGGTGCCTTGAGTTCATTGGAGAAAACGCTCTGTGCTCATGGAGGCTTCCACAGCTGCCTCGCCACCAGCCTGTGTGTGACGGCACGTCTGCCTGCAGCCGTCGTCCCCGGGTCCACATAGCATGGTGCAATCGCTCATTTCCTACATGTATTTACTCAAATATTATCTTCTCGTGAGACCCACTGCAACTTCCTGGGATACAGCATGGCCCCCCAGCTCCCAATCCCCAACCTCACGTCACTTCGTGACCTCCTAACATCCGTATGATCATTGATTTAGCTTCTGTCTGTCTGTCTCCCCATCACACCCCAACTACGATGTCGGCTGCACCTGGACAGGAATTTTGATTGTTCATTGCTGTGTCCCCAGCACTTAGAACAGTACCTGGCACATAGTAGGTGCTCAGTAAATACTTGCTGTCTGAATGAATGAACCAGATTTAACGATAGCAGTTATCCTTTGAGATGGGCACAGTGGTTATCCCCATTTTATAGATGAGAAGGCTGAGTCTCAGAGGGGTGTTCTTGTCATTTGTGAGTGGCCAAGCAGAAATCGAACCCGGATCTGCGTTGCTCCAAAGCCCCACAGGCCTTCACACATGTCTGCACGCAACACAGGCACACATATAGCAGGTACACACACAGCACACACACACACATGCTCACCAGGCACCCATAGGCACCCACATGCATGCACACAGAACAGGTGTTCAATCAATTTTGTTGGGTGGAGTTGAAGTCCCTCCCTGGTCCCCTGGTCACTGCAGGGAAACCCCTCTGAACTGTAGGCAGGCGCTGGTCAGAGTGACCAGAGGGGACAGTGCCAGTCCCTGAGCCCCCAGGTCCCTCTGCTACCCGCTGGGGGTGGGGAGCTCGGGGTTGCTGGGGGCCTGATTCTTTGCACCCAGAGCCAGCAAGGGCCTCAGCTCTGCAGCTGGGACCGCGGGCCGGATGGCGGGCTCACACTGGGCGTCCCCTCTCCTCTCCTCTACTGTAGATGCCCAGCCCCCCTCGGCCTGTCCTGCCCGTTGCCTTCACCCTTGATGTCCTCTCTGCCTGGGACACTCCTCCCACTTTTCTCTGCCTGGCCGGTTCCTTCCATCATTTGGGTCTCAGACGAGACATCACCTCCTCAGAGAGGAGCCCCTCAGACTGGGAGCCCCTTCGAACGTGAACTTGGTTAATGAGTCTCAAACATTGCGGTTTCCTTCGCTGCACTGATCACGATATTTAGAAATTTGTAAATATTTCGGGTGCGCCCTCCATGAGGGTGGACCCCTGTGTGGATCACGGCCGTATCCCCAGAGTTTTACACAGAGCTGGACACCTAGTAGATGCTCAATAAATGTATGTGGATGAATAAATGAATGAATAACTAGCCTGTGCAGGAGGACTGGGGGAGAGAAAGACTGATGGCTAGGCTCGAGGCCTCCCCACCAGGTCCTGACACCTTGTTTCTTGCTGACTCTGATAATAATAATAATAAATTTATATAATAAATAAATTTATATAATAAATGAATTTATTATTATTATTAATGCTTACTGAGCACTTACACAAACCGACATTCCTATTAAAGCTCTGTATTCATTGATTCACTTAATCCTTATAAATCGCTATGAGGCAGGTCCTATTATTATTCCAATTTTGCAGAAGAGGAAACTGAAGCTTACAGAACGGGTCCATGGTCACCCAGCTGGCAAGGGGGGACCAGAATTCAAACTACCAAGTCCGTGACTTTCCCAAGCCTTAGTGCCAGCTTCCGGAGTCCCGGTGGCCGGGCCTGAGCCTCCGGGCAGTGATCAGGGCTGCCTCCATGCCCCACCTTCAGCAGGTGAGCCCTGGGCAGGTTGGAGCTCAGGGCAGCTGCAGAGGGAAGCAGGCTGTGAGCATCTTCATGTACCAAAGGTCCCCCAGCCACGGGCACAAACTTGATGGCCAGCCAAGAGGCCGCAGTGTTCCCAGGGCTCTGGCGGTGAAGCATCTCTACTTGGAATGTCTTGAAGGGCGCCTGTGCTGTTTGCCCCAGCCACAGCCCTGACCCTCGGTGTCCCCAGCCCTCGGTGGCTGCCTGTCTGCTGGTGGCGGTTGTGTCCTGCAGCCATTTTCCTACTCGTGGGAGTGGCTTTGGTGTGCCTTTGCTCTTGGCTAGGGGTACAGAGGAGCCCCCACGAGAGCAGAAGCACTGCACTGGGGTGGGCTCTGCAGCTCACTAGCTGCTCCCCCTGGACCTCAGTTTTCCGCACTGTAAAATGGGGACAATGGGCCCACCTGCTTCCTAGGCTGTTGTGAAGCTTTCAGAAGAAAATGGCTTTAAAAGTATTTCTTGGGCTTCCCTGGTGGCGCAGTGGTTGAGAGTCCGCCTGCCGATGCAGGGGACACGGGTTCATGCCCTGGTCTGGGAGGATCCCACATGCCGCGGAGCGGCTGGGCCCGTGAGCCATGGCCGCTGAGCCTGCGCGTCCGGAGCCTGTGCTCCGCAATGGGAGAGGCCACAACGGTGAGAGGCCCCAACGGTGAGAGGCCCGCGTACCGCAAAAAAAAAAGTATTTCTTAAGCTGTGACCCGCTGAACAATGGGAATGTTTTTTATCCACCAGTTACACACACACACACACACACACACACACACACACACACACACACACACACACTGGGAATCCTGTGCTCCTGGGCTTCCAGATGGTTCCCACACTCTGGTGAAGGCACTGCCTCCAAGGCTTCCTGACTCTGGGCTCCATTAGGCCTAGTCCTACCAGGAGCCTCGCCCCTGATGGGGTTCAGGGGGAGGCCAGCAGAGCAGGACTCCACCCCGACTCCCAGGGGGCTTGGCTAGACTCCTGCCCTGCTGGGGTCAGAGGCCACAGGTGAGGGGTCGGTGGGGAGCTTAGGGGCCTGGTCCTTGGAGTCTCCAGGGCCTAGGAGGGTCCCGTAAGCAGCGGGGTCCATCCGTCAGCCTCTCCCCTGGGGACAGAAGGTACTTTGTACCTCCTGCAGCTCCATGGAAGAGTCGCCGTGAGGACACGCGTGCACGTGTGCCATTGCCAAATGCCTGGGAGAAGGCAAGTCTACATTGGAGGCCATGCTTTACCCATGAAAACACACACGCGTACACACACACACACACACACACACATACTCACACCTACACACCCGTTTTCTAGGAGGGACTGAGGCCCCCCACCAGGCAGGCAATGTCCCCAAGTCCTTTCCCTCCAAACTGGGAAACTGCAAGCTGCCGCCTGTTCTCACCTGTTCCCGTCCCGAGTCAGTCACCTCTCTCACCCTGCCACACCTTCCAAACCCTTGAGAAGTGGTCAGATCTTACCCAGTTCACCCCCCCTGCATTTTATAAATAAGGAGATGGAGGCCCCGAGAGGCTCGGACCTATCTGAGGTCATACCCGGCCAGGCTTGGATCCCAGGGCTCAGGTCACGAAGTACCCTCCCCTCCCCGCCCCTCCCGCTTGCTCAGGACCCTCCCCACTGGCCAGTGTCGGTGACACCCCAGCAGCAGGGCTCCGGTCCTGAACTAGCGTCCCAAGGCCTCAGGGATGGAGGACTGCCCTTTCCACCGTCTCCCCTCCGGCAAACAGTAGGCCCCAGACTCACCCACCCCAACCTTATCCCCAGACAGCTTCTCCAGAGGCCCCAAGTCAATTCTACAGTGGCCTCCGGGGAAGTGTTCAGAAGCCCCTCCTCCGGGTCTGGAGTGACAGTAGGCCCACACCTGGCTGGCAGGCCTGGCTGAGACCCCCTCTGGGATGAAACCAGTAACTAGGGACTAAGGTGTACGTCTTTGACATCTGCTCGACGGTGATCCGGTCCCCACCCTGCCCTGGCCCGCTCTGCCCAGAGCATCATCAGAACTGCCCGGGAGACGGCAGTTTCCTGTCCCTGGAGGCATCCAAGTAACGGCTGGACACTCATGGGGTGGGGGGGTAGCAGCAGAGGGAAGCCGGCATTGAATGAGGGCTGGACAACTTGATTTCTAGGCTGAGGGTCTGATCTTGGCATGGATTCCACCCCGAAGGGGACAGTAAGGTCCCCAACAGTGCAAGAGAGAAGCAGAGGTGGGGCCCTGGGGGTGGGACAGGCAGGGCCAAGAGCCGAGCTGGGGCTGGGGGAGAAGACAGGGATCCTGGTGGCCCCAGCCCTCCGTGCTGCTCCAGACATGCGGGCCTGAGTCAGACTGAGGGGATCTGACTCCGGCATCTTCTCCTCTGTACCCTGAGCCCAGGTACCCCAGAAGACACCCCAGAAGGGGTACTCACCCAGCAACCCTAGCAGGTACAGGGCGGCCAGCGGCGGATGTCGAGACCCCATGGGCGCGGCCTCCTCTGCCTCCACCTCAGCAAGCTCGGCCCCTGTAGGTGAGGGTGTCTGGCCCTGTGTCTGCCTCTCCGGGAGAAGGGGGAGGGGCGGGCAGGCTCATGCAGGGGTGGGACAGGGGAGCAGGCAGTGTGGGGCCTGTGTCATCGTGTTTGAAGTTGAAACTGTCAACTTCCTCCTGGGTAAAACCATCTGCCCCAGTTCGAATGGCGGCCCTGATCTCTGCCAGCTTCCTGCCCGGGGTGCCTAGGCCTGGGCCAGTGCCCTGACCCCGCCATGCTGGGACAGGGCTGCGGCCTGGGGGAGCCCTGAGCCGGGCCGAGGGGAGGGAGGCCTGGGGGAGGGGGTTGGGAGAGACGGGGGACACGTCTCTGAGCTGTGCTGGGGTGATGAGTGAGAGGTGGGAGGTGGTGGGCACCGCCCCCGTCCTTGCAGCAGAGACTCAGTGATGAAAAACCAAACCAAACCCTCCATCTCTGCTACCGGGATGAGGTAGGAGTTGGAGGTGAATCCCCGCAGGTGGCATTTTACGAGCAAACACAGGAAAGGGCTCCTCCATGGACCCTGGGCTTGCATCAGGGTGTGTATGTGAGAGCTCAGTGTGGATGGCGTGATCTCTGTGTCGATGTTGCTGAAATAAACCCCGGGCTGCTGAGGAAGAGGAGGGGTGCTGGGCATTTTGCAAAGCGGATGGGGTAGGCCAGCGACTGACCAGGGAAAGGTTCAACCTCTCTGGGGCCTGGGCTCAGGTCCCTCACTCCAGGGTAGACGGAGCCCAGACCCAGGCTCCTTGGGGCTTCTCGCAATCCGGGCCATGCCAGGGGTGAAGTGGCTCAGGGACGTGACCGTGGCCGAATATGAAGAGTTGGAGGGTAAGGGTCCGAGCCAGGCCTCCCAGCTGCACGCCCCCCATCTCCACATCCCCTCCGCCAGCAGCTGGAGGCCCTCTAGGGCTGGGGGGTGGGGGTCTCCCTCCCTGGGCCTGTGAAGTTGTCTCAGCAGCTACACAATAGCATCCACTCAGCTCCCAGCATCCAACACTCCCCAGTCTCCTCTAATACGGGGCCGGGAGGGTGTTGGGGTGCTTGAATCCATTCCCTAAGGAAAGGATCAAGGCCTGGGGTCAAGCCCTGTCATAGGTGTGATCGGGGAGGCACACCCACCACCTCATACAGGATTCGGAGGTGCTTCCTCCCCTCCCCAGAGGTGACATGGAGGCTTCAGCCAGCCCTTCCTGGCCCCGCGCCTTCCCACTCCCCCCACTCCCCTTACCCTCCCAACCCACCCACTCTCACATCCATCCTTCCCATCCTGTGACTGGAAATCCCAGACTTTTCATTCCTTCCTTCAATTGTTCATCCAGTAAATCTTTGCCCCATGCTAAGCACCAGAGATGCAGAGATGGAGACACGTGGTCCCCACTCTGCTTACACTCCGAGGACCCTCTGGATAATTTTTCTCTTAAAGACTCGGTGTTGGGAATTCCCTGGCCGTCCAGTGGTTAGGACTCTGTGCTTTCACTGTTCGATCCCTGGTCAGGGAACTAAGATCCCGCACACCGCGTGGCATAGCCAAAAGAAAAAGACCCTGTGTTTAGGAAGCTTTTATTGGTCACACCAGTGGTGTGTATTAAGTGGCCCTTCGTGACCCTGTTACCACACTCAGTTTGCATAACTGCAGCCGGGAAAGGAGAAGGGGTTTTTATTGAGCACCTACCCAAGCTGGGGGGCGTGGCCTCTTCCCAACCACCATGGGAAGTGGGTGGAGTTTTCCATTTCACAGAGGAGGAAACTGAGGCTCAGAAAGTAAGGTACTTGGCCTCAGGAGGTTAAAACTAAGATTTGAACCCACATGTCTCTCACTCCATAACCCTTGCCACTACCCTCCAACCTCACTTACTAAAAGCAAAGAAAGCAAACAAAAAATTTGGCTTTTTATTTGATCTCAGAGTCTTTGTTACAGACAAGGGTATGGTTTTTACTCTTTTCTGTTAGTTTTTGGAAAATTGAAAGCAGCTCAGGACCTCGGGTGGAAGGGATCCCGACACTCCTAAAGCGTCCATTCCCTCCCCAGCCGCTGTCCTGTTGGCGCCCCCCTCTGCCTCCTCAAGCCCCGCCCCCTGCCGCCCCCACCACCACCACCGGTGAGCCTTCCTTCCACCCCTCCCAGGCCTCCAGGCCCACTGTTCCCACTCAGACCCCAGATCCCTGGCGGGAGTTTCCTGTCCCCAGCGCCTGTACTTTCCATGACACAAGAGGAAGTCGGCTGAGCCGGGGTTGGGTTTTCCAGGCCGCCTGGCCGGGGTGGAGGCCAAGGGTGGGGGTGGGGAGGGGGTTAGCACCCCACCCAGGGCCGTGTCAGTACCTCGTCGGCCTCCGCGGGAGAGGCGCCTGCCTGCGCTGCCCGGGCCCACACCAGGTAACCACGGGGGTTGCGTGTGTCTGCCGCTCAGTCGTCCAGCGCTGCCTCGGCCCCTCTGGGCTCCCTGACTCCCCAGCGCCCACAGGATTTGCCCTCTCTGCCAGGGCAAAGGGGCCACAGGGGACACGTGGAGAAGGGGGAGGAGCTGAGGGTTGGGAGGGAGGGAGGGGCAGCGGGAGGAGATGAAGGATGCGGTGAAATGTGACTGGTGCCTAGTAGGTCCTCAGTGTTTGTTGAATGAATGGATGAATCCGTGGGGTGGTTCCCAAAGACCCGGGATGGCCCGGTGGCCAGAGGAGGTGTCTCTGCTCTGCAGTGGGCGGGAAGAGCCCTGCACATGTTTGTTTGTTGAATGACTCAGTGACCTAAATCCTCGCAAACCTGTACCTGGAAGCCTGGAGGGGGTTGGGGCACGCGGGTGGGGAGCAGGCTTGGCAGCAGCTCTCTTCTACCTCCCACCTCAGGAGGTGCACCCCTCCCCCAGCTTCGCTCCAGCTCAATCAGACATTAGTGGGGGGCCGGGAGGGGGGAAAAGGAGGGGCGTAAGATTTGATTCTGGATCTGGGTGGGCAGCTAAGGGGCATGCAGATGTGGTGGAGGGGGCCCACCTCTGCCCTATATGGCCGCTCAGAGCCTCAGCTGACTTATCTGCAAACCATGGGGCTGGATGATCCCAAGACCAGTTCTCTTGTTCTAGGACACCGCCATCGCCATCTGAGTTGGAGGTGGGGGATTTGTCTGTTCTGGGACCTGGAGGGTTTGACTCTTTCTCTTGAGCGAGTAGATGTCAAGTGCCAGGGCTTTGGGGGAAGGGCCGAGCGCAGAGAATCAGAGGTTGCCCTGGGTAGGGGCATGCTGGCTCTGTAAGGTGGCTCAGTGTGTGCACTTTCCTGGAACCCCGGGTGGCCGTACAGCCTGCAGGGACGGGTCCGGGCACCCTCCCCCCACCTTTCCCAGCCCCTCCCAGGAGCCGGGTTTTGCTATCTGATGACACTGGTCTCACATCCCCGTGGTGAAACCTTGAGTCAAGGACTCAAGCAAGTTACCTAAACTCATCTGTGAAATGGGACGGTTTGAAGGTGAAGCATGTTAACCTGTGTAAAGAGCAGAGCACAGTCCTGGCTCCTGGTCAGGGCTCTGGGAACCAGAGTTGTTATGATGATCATTTCAGGGTGGAGAGTGTAGGGTTTGGGGGCCCGGATGCCAACTTTCCATTCTGACTAGTTGGGTGACCTTGGGCAAGTCATTTCCCCTTTCTGAGACTGATTATCTTCTTTCTCTAAGATAGGGGTAGGGAATGAGCCCTGCATCGCAGGGCTTCTGGAAGGTTCCATTATAATGACATGAAGGGCTTGTAAACCCTAGTGCACTTGCTCCCTTGGGTAAGTGTGAGGCTGGTTAGCTCAGGCCCCGTTCACTTAAGCCTCCCGGGGCCTATTCATATTTCCTCATGGGGACCATGTGCCTGGAGGCCCAGCAGATGCCCTTGAATGAACTGAACTGCCCTTTTCACTCCCACCCCCACCGGGCCTGCTGCCAGCCTCCCCATGGTGCGTGTGCAAGAAATATCCCACAGCCCGTGGCTCGTGTACAAATCACACATCTCGAGGACTCAGCCTTCACAGTTTCTCTTCTGTTGCTCCTATAAGTAAGATTGGACTTGTTCAACCACAGGGCATAAGTTTTGATTGAGAAAATGGGGCCACCTAGTAGACAGAGTAGAACAAGTGTTAACCGAGCCCATTTTTCAGATGAAGTAACTGAGGATCAGAGAGGTTAGGTGAATTTCCCAAGACGCACAGCTAACCAACAGTGAGGTTTGGACTGAGCCCCCAGGTCTCCTGGCCTGTGGGCGACCCTTTCCCAGCATGGCCTCTCTCTCTTATATCAGGCTGGTGCTTCCCCTACCCTTTGAGGATTTTTGCTGTGTTATAATAGAGATGATGGGGGCCTAGGAGGCGGATAGACCCAGCTGTGTGTCCTCAGCCGCAGCCTCCTCTCTCAGAGCCTCAGATCCCTTCTGTAAAATGGGCAGAGCAGAATCCCTCTGGAGGGATGTTGCTGGCCGAGTACCCCTGCGGGAAAGGCACATAGTGGGTTGTCAGCGTAGTAAGCTTCCTGGTGCCAGGGTCTGCAGCCCGGTAGGACAACATTCAGCATTTCTAAAGTCCTAGCACTTGTTGGAAGTGCTTCTGTTTCTTTCATTTGTTCTCCAACCCAAGGCTTCTCTCCCAGCACTGGCACACAGCTCTTTCTTGAACAAATGAACGAATGAATGACAGGGAGGCTTTGAGCATGGGCACATGAAATGGACTGACCAGCACCCCCCATCCCCCTCCAAGAGCTGAGCTTCCAATCTAGTGGGGAGGCCACCCGACAGGCAGCTGGGACAGTGCATAAGAAGGGCTAAGCTTGCAGGAGGAGATGTGTCCAATCCAACCCCTGAGAAAGTCAAGGAAGTCTTCCTGGAGGGGGTGACAGTTTGAGACCTGAAGAATGAGTGGGAGTTTGCCGCTTTGGTGATAGGATTGGTTTTCCAGGCTGAGGGCAAAGGCTTCTGGGTCCTGTTTGCACAATAACCATGTTACTATAGGTGAGAAGGGTCTAGAAGTTGGGGGAGCTGGGTGTCAGTCCTGTCTCAGCCCTTTACTGGCTCTGTGCCTGGGGTTGAGTGTCTCCCCACTGAGATGGTCCCTGAGATTCCTCATTCTGGCTTAGGATCTTACTTAAAGAATACCAGAACCTGAAAAATCGACATAGCCTTGTTTAGGACAAAATGGCAAAAGTCACATTGTTTTAAAAAGAGCTCCTACTCAGTGTTACTTTTAGAGAGCTCTCCTATATTCCCCAGGGTGCAAGTCAATATATGTAAGGGTGTTAGGCCACTGAGGGATAAGGAAAAATGGAAAGACAGGGCAAATGCAGATCAGTTTCACCCCAACTCTACTCTGGTACATGATACAGTCAAGAGAGAGAATACAGATCACAGGGCACCGGCTCGGAGAGATGCCTGTTCCGCTTCGTGAAAAACACCACTTCAGGACAGTTTGTATCTTGCAATCTTTTTTTCATAAAATAAAAATATGAGTGAATTGACTAGCCAGATAATATGTTTCTACATTCACAGAAGGAGGTTTTGCTGAATATTCATCAAAATAATGATAAGAGAGATGAAGTACGGGGGACAAGTTTTGGTTGAGGTGGAAGAGTGAGCTTGGGTTGGGCTTTTGTTTTCATTTTATGCACCTCTGTATTGTTTAGTTTATTTTTGCAAAGAATGTATATTATGAAGTTATGATAAATTGAAAAATAGCATAAAAGGGATCTGCAGAAGATCTTTTAAAGAAAAATGTCCCATGTGTTTATTTGTATAATTATAGATGACATATTTTTATTATATGACTTTCCTTAATAATAAAAAAAGCATATTTATTGAGAAAAATCAAATATAATAGAGTATAAAGAAAAGTGAAACCACCCACAATCTTACCATACAGCATGACCACCATTAACATATTAAGGCATATATTTTTCATTTTCTATTTATAATTATAATAATTATACTTTCAAAATTAGTATCATATATGATATATATTTTATATATATGTTGAAGATATGTATGTCTATATATAAGATATATAAAGATATATACATATACATATATACACAGAAATATATATATATACACATATATTTGTAACCTGCTTTTTCTCTTAAAATATATCTTGGGTGTCTTCCCAGGTCATAAGCTTACATAACATGGTTTTTGAACGGCTGTGTGCCATAGCTAATATCTAAAAGTCCTGATGTTTGTTTAACTCATTCCTATTAGTGGACATTTGTGTTGTTTACTTTCTCTCTCCTTTTTTTGTTATTAAAAATAACTCTGGGGCTTCCCTGGTGGCGCAGTGGTTGAGAGTCTGCCTGCCGATGCAGGGGACACGGGTTTGTGCCCCGGTCCGGGAGGATCCCACATGCCGCGGAGTGGCTGGGCCCGTGAGCCATGGCCGCCGAGCCTGTGCGTCCGGAGCCTGTGCTCCGCAACGGGAGAGGCCACAGCAGTCAGAGGCCCGCGTACCGCAAAAAACAAACAAAAAAACTCTGTGATAAGTATTTTTGCACACACACCTTTTTTCATATCTTTATTTCCTTTAAGTAGAATTATTCGAATCAATGGTTATGGCCATTCTAAATACCAAAAGCCCTTTTAGAACATGGAGTTAGTTCTCTCCACCCCAGCCTAGTTTTAGTAAATCTGAGTGCTGACTGGCTGAATTTACTTAAAAAGGAACACAACCCAAATGGTTTATAACCACTTTCACGATCGGGTTTTTTTTTATCCTGTGAGTGGGCACTCCGGGTCAGTGAGGGAGGGGCCCAGGCACACCTCGGAGGGCAAATTCGAGATAATACTAAGACACATTTTTTTTTTTTTGGTACGCGGGCCTCTCACTGTTGTGGCCTCTCCCGTTGTGGAGCACAGGGTCCGGACGTGCAGGCTCAGCGGCCATGGCTCACGGGCCCAGCCGCTTCGCGGCATGTGGGATCTTCCCGGACCGGGGCACGAACCCGTGTCCCCTGAATCAGCAGGCGGACTCTCAACCACTGCGCCACCAGGGAAGCCCCTAAGACAGCAGATGCCCTTTTTGATGATTGACTGAGTGTCCAGGGCTGTCCTATGATGACTTCCGTTTGTCTAGTGATCTGGACCCATTGGTGGGAGGTTCTGAAGAGCTGAGGCCACTGGTCCTGTTTTAGAGATGAGGAAACAAATCCTGAGAGATGTGGGGATGGGCCCAGGTGCAGTTAGCCTCCGAAGGGTGGAAGAGGCAGATTAGCAGAGGCATCTGGAGAGAGATCAGCTCTGGCCTGGGGTGGAGGGTAGGAAGGTGTAGCCCAGAGCCTCCACCTGGTCCAGACCCACATGGAGCCCTCACCTGGATGTGCATCCCAGCAAGTCCCCAAACTTCAGAATGTGCTCCATGTTCTTAATTCTTTAAGCTCTGTTGAGGGCAGGGCCATCTTGGTTTGACCCTATGAGATGGTCTGGAAGCAGGTATTTATTGGCTCTGTATGTGGTGCTACTGGTGATGGTGATGATGATGGTTTGAAGATGATGAAGATGATGTTGGTGATGATAATGGTGTTAATGATTTCCACTTACCAAGGGCCTGCACAGTGCTAAGGGTTCTGAGTACTCGTTATTTTGTTTCTTTTTTAACTTGCGTACGCCACCATCACTGATACGGAGGATGACTTGAGGTGGCTTACCCATGAGCATCTTTATCTCAATAGCTATGTGTTTGTTTTAATTTATATTAATTTAATATTCTAGAAAGCAAATAATTAGCACACCAAACCCATGACTTATGAGAGTGATGTCAAATGTTATTTTTAGATTATTTAAACTGCTGAGTTGATTTAAGGGAAAAATATGAATAGTTAGCACCTCGATAAGGTAAATATCAGGAAGGTGGAATTTAATGTATTTATTATTATTATTATTTTGGCCACACCATGAGGCAGGCGGGATCTTAGTTCCCCAACTAGGGATCGAACCTGTGCCCCCTGCAGTGGAAGCATGGAGTCTTAACCACTGGATCACCAGGGAAGTCCCAAGAAGGTGGAATTTAAATAGTTGATATTTGGGACCATTAGAGACAGAGACCATTATAATACCTATTTTTCAGTGGAGAGAGCGGAAGCTGAGAGTTTCATGAGCCTGAGATCACGATACACAAGTGGTGGAGCTCGGACTTGAACTCAGATGCCTAATTTACAAAACTTCTATTTAAATATAGGACACGCCTAGAATAGTGCAGATATACACGCATAGCTTCAGCGACTTCACAAACTGAACACACCCATGTCACCAGGACCCAGATCAAGAAACACAACCTGACCAGCACCCAGAAGGCCCCCTCCTGTGCTTCCGTTGTCACCCACCCCTCCCCACCCAGGCATCCACCATCCTGACTGCTGTCATCATAGATTGGTTTTGTCTGTTCTTGAACTTTATCTAAACGGTGTCACACAGTTTGTACTTTTCTGTGTCTGGCTTTTTTCACTCAACATTATGCTTGGGAGATCCATCCATGTTACCATGTACAGCAGGAGTTTGTTCTTTGTTGCCGTATAGGGTTCCATTGTGTGATGGTAACGCAATCTATTCAGCCATTCTACTGTGAAAAAATGTACAAAGTCCACTTTTTTTTTACCCTGAAGCTCTGCTGCCACCCACAGATACCTGCACATAAAAGAGTAGACAGGACTTTCTCTAAAGAGCTAGAGACCAAGGAGGGGTGTGAAACACACAAACCCACAGTTACAGAGGCAGGTGCTTTCCTAATCGCAGAGCAGCCTTGAGGTGGCCTGGTGGTCAGTGGTTTGGACAATCTTACCGCTTCTCCTGCAGCATTGCACTTTATAAAGCACTTTTTCCTGCAGCATCTCACAGCCCCATTGGGTGGCCGGGGGCTTGTCCCCATGCTATAAATGAGGAAACCAATGCTAAGGGAAGTGACTCCAACACCACAGGGTGAAAAAGAAACAGGATCAGGATCTGAACTCGGCTCTTCAGATACTAAATCCTGGGCTATTTGTACCTCCTTCCAGTTGCCTAGTAAATCCAGGAAGCTAGCCAGGCCGTGGAGACCCTCAGTAGCCTGGGGATTCCAGCTGCCTTCTGAGAAAGAGTTAAAGCCGAAACAAGTCCCTGGCTTTTTGGAGTGAGAAACTGCCTTCCTTTGAGCCTCAACTTTATTTCATTTGAAAAACAGGGGGAGGGTCCCTGCCCCACCCCACGGGAGGACTGTGGTCGCCGAGCGATGATCAATAACGGTTTCTGACTGTCACTCCTCACAGAGTTGAACTTTCACATCCATTGTTGCAGACGATCTCATAACCACCCCAAGGAGCAAGGCAGCCCAGGTGACATTTGCCCCATTTTTCAGGGAGGTGACGTGACGCGCCCATAGTCACTTGGCGGGTTAAGGAACCAACAGGGACCCAGGGTTCCTGACTCTCAGCCCAAGAGAATAGCCCCCTCCTTGCTACACTGGGCCTGTCCACCAGGGGAGGCCTGCTTGTAGGCCTAGAGCGTGCACGGGGGCCTTGGGGTCTGAAACACAGGAACATGAAGGCCCAGAGATGTTAGGGGGCTTTGTCAGGAACCACAGCAAGAAAGGTCAGGCCGGATGGGAGCCCATGGCCCCCGCATCCACTGTCTGCAGGACAGGTCTGGGTGGGGAGGCTGGGGGACGAGGGTCACCGAGAACCTCAAGACAGACTGATTCTAGGGCAGCCTCCCTGGCGGGGACATGGTGGGGAGAGGGGCTTCCAGAGCCCCTTCTTATCATCTGGAAAGCTCGGCCACTCACCAGCTGAGCGACCTCTGTAAAATGGGAATGATAACAGCTCCTGCCTCCTTAGACTGGGAATTAAATGAGGCAAAGCAGGCAGATCTGAGAACAGTGCCTGGCATGGAGGACCCCTACCCCCAACTCTGCCGATGAAGGGGAGGCACAGGATGCCTGTGGCCCTGGGGAAGGGTCAAGCAACACACTCCCCTCCCCAGTATCCCAGAAGGGAAGGTGTTTGTGAGACACTGGATCCAACTGTCAGAACCAGCATGTAAACTGTGATGTTCCATTGAGTCTGTGACCGGGCTGCTCTACCGGGTTTTACAAGCAGGAAAGTAGGACTGTAAGCCATGCCCTACTTGTGCAGGTAGAGGGAGGGGGCCGTGGGGAAGCAGCTGGCCTGGGCCGTGTGTGTCTGTGGGGGCCGGGTCCTGCCTCAGGGGGACTGCGCTCAGGGCCTGCCCTTGGTGTCTCTGTGAGGTTGGTCTGCCCAGTGTGCAGGGCTGGCCCCGGCCCTTGATGAGACAGACACTAGGGAGGCAGATGCCCACATGATGCTGGGGCAATGCACCCAGAGTGAGGGCTGGGTGGGGCTTGGGAAGGAGTGTGGGGACCGGAAGGAAGCTGGAGCTGGTCTTGCCCCCATTCTCACCCTCAGCCAGGCCCTGGCCCAAGGCTTCCTCCCCCAGGAAGCCCTCCTTGGTTTCCACTCTGCAGTGAGGTGTGAGCTGCCCCATCTCCCTCCACCTTCTTTTCTCCTCTGAGCTCTCTTCCAATTTCCCTTCTCTGACAAGGAGGTGGGACAGAAAAGCTAAAAGTCTAAAATTCGGTAATCCTGAGAGCTTGCTCCTCTGCAGGCTCTGTTAAAGGTATGGCTACCATGGCCACAGGTTGAACTGAGAGGTTCCAGGTCAGATCCTGGTAACAGATTTGGAGAGGGCACAGGAGATTTAAAACATGAATGAGGATTTCTCACGAGGGGTCCTCTGCTCAACGGGGTGTCCCTCCAGTGCCTGGATCCCTGAAGAGGGTGGCTGCTGGGGCTGGAGACTGATGCTGGGGTCGGGATGTCAGGGAGCAGAGGGACTTCCCCTGCCTATTTGAGGTCCAGAATGGTAAGGACACAGAGCCATCCCACAGAGGTGGGATCTGTCAGCCTGAGGACACTGCACAGCACTCAGAGAGCTGCTTTTGGGGGATCCTGTTATCCACTGACACCCCAGTCGTGAGAGATTCTGAAAGGGGCACCTTTGGGGCCTAACTGAGGACCCGCCTGGCAAATCCCCGGGGCTGCTAGGCCTCCAGCCTGGCTTCTACTTCCCCAGGGGCTGCCCATGGCCAGGGCTGCCGTCTAGGTGCACCCTGAGCCTGGGGTGGGACCCAGTCCAAACTTGGGGTCCAGTTTCCGCTTCAGGGTTCCACGAGCTGCCCGATGTCACGAGTGCACGTTTGTGCATTTTTTGGGGGAGAAGGCACATACCTTTAGTCTGAGTCTCCGTGCCTCACCGGCACCTCAGAAGGCCCCAGAACCTCTGATGCAGGACGAGGCCGTGCAACGTGGTCTCGTGTTTTGTTGGTTTGCTGGGCTTTGCTGCAGAGAATGCACCTTCTCCCCTCGGAGGAAACCAGGAAACCGCTGCCTGGGGACCCGGGCTTTGTGCTTTTTGTTTGGGTTCTGTGTGTGATCAATTGTTCTGCCAGAGATTACAGCCTGCCTGCATTTCCCAGGGCTCCCGAGTCCTTCCATGGGGAGCCTCTGGCATGGCGCTGGCTGCCGGGGCTGGAGGTGACATGGACCCCACTGCACAGAGAAGTGGGCTGAGGCCCCCAGGTCAAGTGAGTGGAACAGGCCCAAGGCCAGTGCGGAAAGGCGTCTGAGACTTCCATTCCGGGTCCCTGGCCTTTTCATCCCATTATCCCCCTAGCTCTCAGCCTTCCCTGTTGCCATGGCAACAACAGACCGGGGCTGGAGGGAGTTCCTATTTACTAGTACTTTCCATGCATCATCAGCCATTTCATCGATTGCTCTGCAACCCTGCAAGCCCTGGATCTTTTTTTTTTTAATTGAAGTACAGTTAATTTACAAGGTTGTGTTAGTTTCTGGTGTACAGCAAAGAGATTCTGTTATACAAACATACATATATATGTTCTTCATATTCTTTTTCATTATAGTTTCTTACGAGATATTGAATATAGCTCCCTGTGCTATAGAGTAGGACCTTGTTGTTTATCTATTTTATATATAGTACTGTGTATCTGCTAATCCCAAACTCCTAATGTGTTCCTTCCCCCCACTTTCCCATTTGGTAACTGTAAATTTGTTTTCTATGTCTGAGTCTGCTTCTGTGTTGTAAATAAGTTCACTTGTATCCTATTTTAGATTCCACATATAAGGGATATCATATGATATTGGTCCTTCTCCGTCTGACTTTACTTAGTGTGATCGTCTTGAGGTCCATCCCCGTTGCCACAAATGGCAAGCCCAGGATCTTGTCCCCGCTCTGTGGCTGCTGCCCAGGGGCGGAGAGGCTGGCAGACCCCAGAGCCCCTGCATTTTCACAGCTTCGCTCTGCCTCACCACGGGCTTCTCACACTCTAGTCGACAGCCCACTCATTTCAAGCAAAATTCTAAATTCAGGGCCTCAGAAACGTGCTGGCCTGAGCAGATCTGACACCGAGCCCCAGCGGTCCCCCCTTCTGGTTGACAAAGAGCCTTCTCAGACTTTGTCTGAGGTCCTGGGGAATTCGGGGAGCTTGGAAATCAGGGGAGGGAATCAGACACAACAGAGCTGGACCTGGGAGAGAGGAATGGCCCAACCTCACGTGAGGAGAAGGGGTTTGTTTCCCCTTACATCCTGGCCCTTTTTCGATGTTAAATGTTTCTCTTTTGTTCCCCAGGTGTGTGGCCTGGGACCTGTGGGTTTGGGAGCTCTTGAAATGACGAGGCCCCACTTTGGGGGGACTCATGGGGACAGGGTGGGGAAGGCCACTCCCAGGTTTTCAGAGGAAAAAAATCTCTAAGTGACAGAAATGTGATAGATTGGTTATCAGCTAGGTGAACTGTGAAACACAAGCTCCTCTCCTATTTGCTGTGATAGTGAAAAAATTCACAGGCATTTCATGGGAAACTTAGAAAACAAAAAGGGACCGCTTTCCAGTCCCGGTAACCTGCTGCTGGTACCCTGGTGTGTTTGCAGCTGTGCTCGGCCTGAGTCCCCGGGGTGGGTGAGGGGAAAGGAGGCCTTCTTCATCCAGCCCCCAGCCGCAGACCCAGTGCGGTGCCCCTCTCTGGGGCAACTAACCCTCAGCCCCTACCCCTTAGTATTTGTCTCTGTCTGACCCAGTTTCCCTCCCCAACCCAAGGTCAGAGAGCTCAGTTTTCTTTTCCTAACTACCCTCTTTTAGATTAGAAAAAAAGAATACTCGTTTACTACCTTTTGTACAAAAATCGGAAGATACCTAAAATATATAGAAAACATTTAAATCACCACATAATCTCATCACCCTGAGATCCCCGTGGTACCACCTGGCTGGGGCCACCCTGCTAAATTCTTCACTTATGTGTCCCTGACCGCCTGGCTTAAACCTGACCTCTTTAGCACACCCAGTTAAGCTTATTTATTTCAGCTTTGTTTTTTGTTTTTAAAGCATTTTTATTATTGTAAAGACTGCGTGCTCACTGGAGAAAATTTGGAAAGCACAGAAAGTCATTTTCTTGCTTCTTCAAACAAAGAAAGGAAACTCGTAATCCCATCTCCCCGAGGTGACCACTTGTAGTTTGGAATAGCTTCGTTTTATCTTTTCGGACTTCTAAAAAAGCCTATGTTGAAAACATATGTTTCCACAGTTGAGAGCATATTAAACAGAGGACTCTAGGTCGTGGTCTGCCCCGCGATAGTGTGAATAGGCATTTCCCATGTTAGTAAAAGCAGTAGCTCTTGTGTATGGTCTGCGTGTGCTCAGGCTTTGCCCAGTTCTTTGCAGGCGACATCTCGCTTAATCTTCTCACCACCTTATGAGGCAGGGCTGGTGTTAACTTCACACGTGAGGACACTGAGACGACCTTGTCTGCGGTCGGAGAGCTATAGCCCCGCTTTGGCTCCAAGGTCCGTGCTCTTAATCGCTAGGTTATCTCTCTTCCTCTGAAATTTTAATCACTTTTCTAGTTCTATAGTTCTGTATAAAAACAGCAAACGACCATTGTTAAATATTCAGAAATGCCGAACAGCGTAAAAAATATGAAGAATCCCGTGATATTTATTTCAGACATTTGACAGCACTCTGTGCATGTATAGGCCCTGTATTTTTATAGTTGATGTCATCCTCACCGGTCAGTTTTGAAAGATTTTTTTTAAAAATCTAATCTTATAGGTATTTCCCAAGTAGACCTTTTTGGAAAAACATAATTTTTATTGATAGTTTATCAGTTAGAGTGGGTGTAATCACTTCCCGGAGGCTGGGTTCTCTTTCTGAATATATAAATCACTCAGGGATAGATAACTTTCTGCGTAAAGCTCTTTCTGTATTTCTGATGATTTCTTTAGGGTCTGTTCCCAAAACTGAATTACTGGGCCAAGGGTTTTTACAGCTCTTAATTCCTGTTGCCAAATTATTTTACAATCGGTCACTCTGTACTCTTCAATACGCAGCTTCTGCTTTCCTTCTAATTAGATGAATATAAAATGCTACCTTGGTTTAATCTGCATTCTCTTTATTCCTAATGAAGCTAAATTTTTAAAAATGTGTTGGTTAGTCACTTGTATGTCTTCTTTGGTGGAGGGTCTAAGCGCTTTCCAATCAAACTTTTTTTTTTTTTTTTTTTTGCGGTACACGGGCCTCTCACTGTTGTGGCCTCTCCCATTGCGGAGCACAGGCTCCGGACGCGCAAGCTCAGCGGCCATGGCTCACGGGCCCAGCCGCTCCGCGGCATGTGGGATCTTCCCGGACCGGGGCACGAACCCGTGTCCCCTGCATCGGCAGGCGGACTCCCAACCACTGCGCCACCAGGGAAACCCTCCAATCAAACTTTTTGTGATGATAGAAATGGTCTGTATCTACACTGTTTAATGGGATTCCAATCAGCCAAATGTGGCTCTTGAGCCCTTGAAATGTGGCTAGTTTGAGTGAGAAACAGAATTTTTGGCTTGATTTAAATTTAGATTGAATTTATTTGTCTTTAAATCTAAATTCATTCAAATCTAAATTTAAATAGCCACACGTGTCTGGTGGCCACCATATTGGAAAACACAAGTCTAAGCGTTTCCCTGATTATGTATTGGAGTCTCAGTGGGTGTTTTGTATTGATTTATATGAGCTCTTTATATATTACGGCTATTAATCTTTTGTCGTATTTGTTGCAGATATTTTCCCCAGGTTGCAATTTGACCTTTACTTTTTTGTTCTCATTGTTTACAGAGCAACAAAATGTTCGGTCGCCAGATCTCATAATCTTTACTTTTGTGGTTTCTCCCATAGCTTTAGGCTTAGAAAGTCTTCCCCCTCACCAAGGTTTGATAAATATGCTTATCAACTTTATGCAAGTCTTTCTGTGATTTTTTTTTCTTTAGCCCTTTAATCCACCCAGAATTAATTTTGCTGTGTGGTATGAGGTACAGCATGTCTTAGTCATCTCTGTGCCTGGCGTAGAATATGTACTCAATACATTTTATCTCAGATGAGACACTCTGGCGCCTGCAGATTAGGTGGGTGGGTGGGGAAGAGTGGGTAAGTCGAGTGAAATTAAATAGAGCATAAAATGCCGCTACTTAAAACATTGATACAGTTTTAAATTGTGATGTTTATAAAGATTTTAATAACGTAAGAAAAGGACTCCGATACAATGTTATTTTCAAGGAAAGATACAAAATCACACCTACCATGTAATATCAACTATGTTTTAAAAATGCAGTGAAAATGTTGGAAGAAATATTCCAAAATATTAATAGTAATTGTCTCTGGGTGGTTGGCTTTTTTTTTTTTCCTGCTTCTTAACATTTCTATACTTCCCCAGTTGCCTACAGTACTTTGATGATCAGAAATGTTAAATCCAGCACTTGAAGAAACAATGCATGATCACTTGATACTTCTAGCTTCCCAAGCCATCATTGGCCAAGTCAGCAATTCACATGGCCAAGTTCTGGGTTGAGGGCAGGTGGGCCCGGGTGGGGAAGGGTCCTACCTGCCTTTCGGTTCGGGCAAGCTGAGACTAGACTTCCTTCTCAGCTCACAGCATTTGACTGTCTCAAGTGATATAACCTGGGGCAGTTTTCTCATCTCTAAAATAAAAATAATAATGACTTTGTGTGTGGGCCTGTGGGGATACATTGTTTTGTTGTTAATTACACACACAAACACAGTATATATGTGCAATATTATACATTGAAACATATTCAAAGAACACCAACATAAACTTTTTAAAAAGCAACATTCCTTCATCTCTATCATTCTCCACCAGATGTAATCATGGCTAAAAGTTTGGTCTTAATCTTTTTTTTTTTTTTTTTTTAAGGGAGGGTAACATTTATTGAGGGCTTGCTGTGTGCCAGGAACAATTTTAAATATTTATAGGTATTAACTCACTTAATGCTTGTATCAGTCATATGAAGTATAGGTACCACGAGTGCCTGTATTTTACAGGTCACAAAATGCGAGGCACAGAGAGATTAGTGACTTGACCAAGGTCTCTTGGCCATCAGGTTGCAGAGCCAGGACGTATACCTAGGTGTCGAGACTGGTACTGCCTCTGACCTGGGCTATTCTGGAGCTGCTCCGGTGGAAGACATCCTGGGGCTTGCAGTGGGGTCACCCATTGGATGTCCCTCTCCAGAACTGGTCTGAATCTGTATTTACTTATTTATTTACAAAATGGGATATTATACTTGTATACATATATACCGTATAATTGCTTCCCTTTTTTCACCTCCCAATAAATCGTGAGTGACTTTCCATGATAGTATATGTGGATTATGTCATTGTCTTTAATGTCTGCCCAATTGTCTAGAATATATGTGTGCCATGATTTATCCTTCTCTTCATCAATGTTTAATCTGCTCCCTCTGTAATAAGGACAGCACAGCAAACACGTCTTTAGGCATGTGTGTTTACTGTCTTTTAGGATGGTTTTCCAGGTGTAGCATTGCTTTGTGTGTATGAACATTTAAAAGTTTGAAAGATATTGCTGATGCCAAAGTGGTTCTTTTAAGACAGTTGAACCAGTGGACGTGATTACTGTCATGGTAGGAATGCTTTGATTGTCCCCCACCTCCTCAAAGCTGGATGTTACCAATAGTTTTTTTTTTTTTTTTTTAATAGTTTTAACTTTTACCAATATGATAGGTATAAAATATCTAATTGTGTTTTAAATTTTTATTTCTTTAATTGTCAGGGAAGTTGACATTTTTTTCATATGTTTTGTGAATATTTGTATTTCTTCATTGGTTAATTATCCATTCATATTTTTTGCCTGTTTTTCTTTTAGGTTGTCTTTCTTTTCCTGGTTGACTTATAGAAACTCTTTATATATCACAGATATTAATTCTTTGTTTATTACATGTGTTGCAAATGTTTTGCCTCGGCCTGCCATTTTGTTTGCAACCATTTATTTTTATGGCATCTTTCACTATTCGTAAGTTTAAAATTTTTATGTAGTCAAAATTCTTTTTCTTTCTCTTTATGGATACTAGTTTTACATCATACTTAGACCTTTTCCAAATTGAGGTTACAGAAATTTTCCCCTATACTTTCTTCTAGTATTTTTGTTGTTTTATTTTATAACAGGCTTCTTTAACCCACCTGTATGTTTTTAAGTCTGGTGTGAGATGTGACTTGTTTCAGTTATTTAAAATCTTCTTTACAGTTTTTATTTCTTAACTTTTTTCTCCAAAAGGAGAGCAGTTGCTTCAACACCACTATCTGAAAACTCCACGTCCCCACCACGGATCAGAAACACCACCACATTATTGAATTTTGTTAAAAATCTGGGTCTTTCTCTGGATTCTCTCTTCTTTTCCCTTAGTTAATCTAGTCAGTTTTAATTTCTGTAAATCTGTAGACCTAACCGTATTCTCGATATGTGGAAGGACATTATTCTTTCTCAAACATTTCTTAGTTATTCTCACTCATTTTCAGTGGAAGGACATTATTCTTCTTTCTCAAACATTTCTTAGTTATTCTCACTCATTTTCAGTGGAAGGACATTATTCTTCTTTCTCAAACATTTCTTAGTTATTCTCACTCATTTTCAGTGGAAGGACATTATTCTTCTTTCTCAAACATTTCTTAGTTATTCTCACTCATTTTCAAGTAAATTTGTCAAATCTCCCACCCCTGAAAAATCCTATTAGATTTAAATTTCAATGACTTATATGGATTGATTTGAAGTAAAATTAACAAGATTACAATCTGGTGTTAGACTAAATAAAATTTGCTTTGGGCCTCGGTATCCCCAATTGTAAAGAGAGGGGGTTGGATTTGATGTGAAATTCCTATCAGGCGCTCTAATTGAAAATTACAACAACAACAACAGTAATAGTCATTATAGGGCCTAAAGCACCACGCTGGGCACTAGGGCACAAAAATATAGAAGGCAAAATCCCTATCCGCCAGGAGCTTCTCATCTGAGGGGAGATTCAGCACGTGCAAGACATTATGGCCAAATGTCCAATTGATGTGTTTCAGATTCACGGGCAAAAGTAGATAAAAGAGAAAAAGAAAGGGAGTTCCCTGGTGGCCTAGTGGTTAGGATTCTGGGCTTTCACTACCGTGGCCTGGGTTCAATCCCTGGCTGGGTAGCTGAGATGCCGCAAGCCGCTCTACATGGCAAAAGAAAAAAAAAAAAAGAATAAGAAAAAAATAAATAGATGGAGGGAGCTGCAGCTGTCAACCGGCCATCAACATCTTTGGGAATGCTCTGCAGGTGGCACAACTGTTCACTTTCTTCAGTGAAATATCAGGTGAAAAAAATGACCATTGGTACCTGGATCTAAAGTTTTAGACAACACGCCACCCTTTGGAGTACCTTTCTGTTTTTAGTAACCAGCTAGTTTGTGACAGGTTGATTCCCTCTGACACAGTAAGAATGAGTCCAGGCTTGGACATTCACAGCCTCTTAGGGTCAGATGGAACCTCAGAGACCAAACTCTTTATCGTGTGGACCAGGAAAATGAGTCCCAGAGAGGGAAAGGAACTTGCCCGAAGTCATTGGAGCCAGAAGAACTTCAGAAGGCTCTGAGGGTGCCTTTGGTTTATCCTATTTCCCTCGGGTTTCCGGAGGGAAAACTCTCCTCGGGGGTGTCAGTTGCAACCCTGCCCACCCCAACTCCAGGCTGGGTTGGAGGGCCCATGGAGCAGTGGGGCGTGGTGGTTGCCCCCATGGGGCGAGCCAATACCACATCCTGCTGATTCAGGCCTCTTGGGAAGCCCTGACTTTTATCTAGAAAACTCCCCATGGTACAGTACACAGGGGGTCTGGGGCCCTGGCTTCTGATCCCGGATCGGATTCTGACTTGAGCAGGTGTCCTCCCTCTGGGCCTGAAGAGAGGGTGGGCCGAGCAAATGGTATCTAAGTCCCCCACTGGGACTGGAGCCGCCAGAACTGGCCTGTCCGTGTTCTTAGCGTCTCGGCCGTAGTTCAGGTACATGGCTCTTGTGTGTCCATCCTGCCGGCCTGAGTGTCACCACAATCATGGTGTGTGTGTGCTGAGGGGTGACGGTGGGCAGTGGCCCAATCAGGCCCCCGTGTGGCGGCGGAAGGTCAGGCTGGGGAAGGTTGGAACAGCCTCATGCTCACACTGGGAAGCTGCTTTGGTTCACTAAGTGGCCCATCTCCCTGTCAGCACCAAGCCCTCTGGAATCTGCCTCTTTAATTCGCGGTGCAGGGCAATCCCAGCAGTGGTCAGTCCGCGTCCCCTTCTGCCCGAGGCAAAGGCCACAGCTTCAACACCCCCAAGTCACTCAGTCTAAGCAGAGGAGCCCCTACTCATGTCTTCATCTGTTACGTGGACGCCTAAGGAGAATTAGACTTGGGCCTAATTATCCCGAACCCATGCGGCCAGGCCCTCACCCTCTGAAGGCAGGAAACTGAGGCCTAGCCCCATCACCATCACCTCCCTCCTCTGGGACTGCCCCAGGTGAGGCCCCACGTCTTCCCAGAAGCCGACTCCCCCTCCCACTGTGTGCGGGTAGGTGGGGTCCTCTGGCCGGTTCCTGTAACTGGGCCCGTGCTCTCCAGGTCTGGCTGTTTCCTTCTTCTCTCTCTTTAAAAACAGCTTCTGGGACTTCCCTGGCCGTCCTGTGGTTAAGACTCCGTGCTTCCAAGGCAGGGGGCGCACGTTCGATCCCTGGTCTGGGAGCTAAGATCCCGTATGCTGCGCAGTGCGGCCAATAAATGAATACATAAATAAATAAATAAAAATAAAACCAGCTTCTGTCTTCAGGTCATAGACGCACTTCCAGCTCCTGAGACACTCATGAACTGAGACGCTTATTTTCAAAGCCGTGGCGTGGGTCATCTTTGTGGCTGGACCATTCATTCATTCATTCATGCCTTCATTGATTGAGGCACCGGGCCTGTGCTGGGCACCTGCATACAGAGATGGATAGAAGGCGGTCACTTCAGTGATTCTAATCCTCCCTGCGCGAATGGGGGCAGTGGGGGACTTGGTAAGCTTCCCCCAGGCTGCTGGGGATGAGCCCACATGTTCCTTGGGGAGGGACGGGGGTCCCATCGCATACTCTGACATGCGAGTGTCTGTGGAGACCAGCAGGGGGTTCCATTTCCTGTGGCCTTGTGCTCAATCTTGCTTCAGACCATACTCCCATATTCAGACCGTGCAGAGGGAGGCTGAGCCTCCCTGCAGGGCCCCGAGTGCTGCTGGGTGTATCTCCCCTAGGGCCTGGTCTGCCTGTGGTCAACCGAGGCCACACAGAGGGCCGCACGGAGGGCCCCACTGGCCCATGAATCAGCGTGGCCCCCAGAGCTGCGTTCAGTGTTCTCACTTCGGGTGGACGACCCTCCTCCCCGCCCCCCCAGAGCAGCCACCACTACCAGCTCTGCAGGAAGTGGTTCTTTTCTCTGTTTCCCCCTCTTCAGTCACACATAGACACCTGATGCCACTAAAAAGGAGAGGCCGGGCCGGAGGGCCAGGGCCTCAGCTTAGACGGCTCTCTTCGGGCGGTGCCAAGGTCTGGCTGCAGAGATGGGCCTGCGGGCTGGGCCCTTGGGGAAGCCTTTGGAGTTTTTAATGCGTTTTTCTAAAATGGATGAATCCTTCTGTTTTATGAACTAAGAATATCAATATATACTAATGGTCAAATTATTTGTAGAAGACAGAAAAGAATAAAAAAGAGGGTTTACCTCTAGGCTGTCTAACTGGAGACAACCACTGCTGACGTTTCTGATGGGAATCGTTCTAGACACTTTCCTGTGCAAATATACACACCTTTAAAAAAAACAAGAATATGGGCTCATGCAACATGTGGTTTTGTGCTTAGCGTCATGGCTGTCTCTCCGAGTTAGGACATGTAGGTCCCATTCACTGTTCTCGAGGAAGTCACGATTATTCATCCCATTCCCCTGCTGGTGGACACTCGTTTTTCTCCTCTTGCCAGCACTGCTGGGATGGACATCTCTGGACAGTCACCGTGGGCACGCCTTCTGTGATTGCCTTGCAAGGAATCTCTAGGCGGGGGATTATGTGGTCACAGGGATGTATATTTAAGCGACCAAGGGTGTTGCTTCCTGTGTTTTGATCAGTATCGGCTTTAGGTTGAGGGGAAAAAAAATTCCCTGGTGTCTTCCCAGGTTCACTTGAGCCCCTAATCCCTTCATCCTCCTCCCAGCCCCAGTCTGCTGGTTTCTGGTTGACCCGCTTTCCCTGCGGCAAGAGCCTTGTTGGTTTGCCTGTCCTCTGTCCAGCATGGTCAATGTCATCCCCGTGCTGCTCTGGGGGGATCGGGTGGTAGAGACATGGCAAAACCCAGCATAGGCCAAGACTGGGGTCAGGTTGGGGGGGTTCTCCTCCCTCTGACACGTGTCGTTGGGCCTTAGCCTGGGTGACAAGGATGCTGAAACCTTGCTCGGGGCTTGCGTGAAGGCTAAACTGAGACCATGATGGCAAAACTCTTTGTAAACTGTAAAAGGCAGGATAGGTATGAGGGGGCACAAGGAGGCAAAGGGCGTCGTGGAGGTTGAACGGGGGTGGGGTGGGGAGGGGAAAGCCATGCGACCCGAGGAGGGGGTTCCTTTTCCCCACGTCTGAGGCGACACAGGGACCTGCTGGAGACACACCTGCCCTGCGTGTGGGCACTAAGGGGCCAGGAGGAAGGGGAAGAGCTTTGCTGCCAAGGATGTGGCCCCAGAGGGAGGTCGCTGGGCCTGGACTCATTCATTTATTCAACAACTTTTTTTTTTTTTTTTTTGTGGTACGCGGGCCTCTCACTGCTGTGGCCTCTCCCGTTGCGGAGCACAGGCTCCGGACGCGCAGGCTCAGCGGCCATGGCTCACGGGTCCAGCCGCTCCGCAGCATGTGGGATCTTCCCGGACCGGGGCACGAACCCATGTCCCCTGCATCGGCAGGCGGACTCCCAACCACTGCGCCACCAGGGAAGCCCTCAACAACTTATTAAATGCCTGCTATGAGCTAGACACTGTTCTTGGTGTTGGGGATACAGCAGTGAACAAAACAGACCCCAAACACCCCTGCCCTCATGCTTCTAACATTCTAATTTGGGGAGATAGACAACAAACAAAATAAATAAGTAAGAGCGTATTGTGTGTCAGATGGTGAGAAATGCTAAGGAGGGGAATGAGGAATGGCGATTTTGTCTTTTTATTTTTAAAAATTTTGTTGGAGTAGAGTTAATTTACAATGTTGTGTTAGTTTCAGGTGTACAGCAAAGCGATTCAGTTATACGTATACATATATTCATTATTTTTCAGATTCTCTACCCATATAGGTTATTACAGAATATTGAGGAGAGTTCCCTGTCCTTAGGAATGGCGATTTTAAATAGGGTTGTCAGGTCAGGTTTCCACCTAAGGTGGGGAAGGAGCCGTGTGGATATCTGGGAGAAGGGCTTTCCGGGCAGCGGATCAGGCAGTGCAAAGACCCTGAGGCAGGAGCTGTGCAGCGTGTTTGATGGCAGGAAGACCAATGCGGTAGAAGCAGTGTAAGCAGGGGAGAGCAGTAACATATGAAATTGGAGGGGCTCCAGGTCCTTTTTACAGGCGCTCGCTCTGTGTGCAGTGCAGAGAATGCACCGGACGGAGCAAGGGCAGAAAGCAGGGAGACCAGCCAGGAGGTGAGAAATGATGGTGGCTCAGACCACGTGGCTGCTATGGAGTTGGTGGAAGTGGTCAGAGGTGCTCGTGGTCAGAGTCTGGCTACAAGTTGAAGGTGGAACCAGCAAGGTTTGCATTGCATGGATTGCAGGTGGGACGTGAAAGAAAGAGGGGTCGGGGTTTTTGGCCAGAGCACTTGGAAGGGTGGAGGGGCCTTGTCCTGAGATGGAGCCAATCAGCTGTTTGCTTTTGGCTGTATCACCCTTGAGATGCCATTGAACATTCCAGTGGGGATGCCGAGGGGGCCGTGGGCAGTGGGAGATGTGAGTCTGGGCCCAGGAGAGAGGTCCAGGCTGGGGACATACTGGAGTCATCACTGTGGACGTGGGAGTGATGGTGGGTGGTGGCAGCAGGGTCCTGTGAAGTCACTGCCCTGCCTTTCTCTGCCCCTTGGTTGTGCCCCAGAGAAGGGCCAGACGGTTCCATCCAGAGCATCCCGCCTCCACCTGTCAGCCATTCTCCTCCCCCACCCCTCCTTTTCCAGCCACCTGTTGTCTCTGTGGGTGTGGTGAGAGGGGGGTTGCTATTTTGGGCTCCCTCCATCCCACACTGAGCAGAGGAAAGCGCTTCGGAAGCTTGGTGCCAGCCCCAGCTCGCTTGAAACTAGGTCAGTCTGGAGCCTGGAGCCTCCACGGCCGGCTCCGGCCTGTCATCCGTATGAGACTCGTGTGTCCCTGCACCCAGCGGGTACCATCTGGGCCCCCCAAGGCCCTGGTCGCCCCGCTGGTCCTCTGTTCGAGCTCAGAATGTGAAACAGCCAACTCCTTTGCGGGCTCCAAGCACGGGCGGTGGGAAGGGGCATTTCTGCCGACACTGTTGCCCAGGCTGGCCGGGAGGGCTGCCCGCGGTGATCAGCAGGAAATACAAATGGGTTTGCAGAGTCCCCAGTCTCACACTTCACAGGAAGGATTCAGGCTCAGGCAAAACTGTCTTTGAGCCTTTTCCTTGGTTGGCTGTGAAACATGTATAAATAGACAGTGTTAATGACTTCAAAAAACACACACACAAACTTTTTTTAAGTTGCAACACACACACGCACACACAAAACCACAAGATATAGAACACCTCAAGATATAGAACATTTCCTTCCCCACAGAAGGCTCCCTAGTGTCTCTACCCATCCATACCTCCCCTCCTCCCACCACGAGCTAAGCCCCTTTCTGACTCCATCATGATCCATTAGTTTTGCGTCTTCTTGGGCTTCATATAAATGGAATCACAGAGGATGTGCTCTCTGGTGTCTGGCTTCTTTCACTCAACATTACGCCTGTGAAGTTCATCCCTGCTTTTTTTTTTTTTTTTTTTTTTTTTTTTTTTTTTTTGCGGTACGCGGGCCTCTCACTGCTGTGGCCTCTCCCGCCGCGGAGCACAGGCTCCGGTCTCGCAGGCCCAGCGGCCATGGCTCACGGGCCCAGCCTCTCTGCGGCATGTGGGATCCTCCCGGACCGGGGCACGAACCCGCGTCCCCTGCATCGGCAGGCGGACTCCCAACCACTGCGCCACCAGGGAAGCCTGGTCTGTACTTTTTAATTGCTATGTTGGATCCCATTGTATGAATACTGCATCTGTTCAGTGTTCATGATGTTACTCTAAGCAACATGAAGATGTAGATGTCATGTCTTTTCCAGCGTTGTAGCCACAGAGCCTGGCATAAGCTTTGCCATACAGTTTGTCCGATGAATGAATGAACCATTGGTCAAGTTCCCCTGGGCTGGATTCGAACCATGGTGTGCTCATCACATTTGTGGATTGCCTCTCAGTCATGCTGGGATTGTCTATCAGGGACCAAGTAGTTATTCATGAAAACCTCTGGCAAGGACCTGGAGTCCACAGTCCTTGTCCCTCCTCCCTGCTCTGTGGAGGTGTGTCTCCTCCTGCATCAGGCCCATCTGCCCATAGCAGAGCACCACCTTGTTCCAATCTGGTTCTGGGGTTGCTTGAGCCCCTGATGTGACCCCTCGGCCCCTACCTTGGGGAAATGAGTAGAAACATCTGTACATCAAATGGCCTGAAACAGTGCAGGCTGCAGAGGTGAAGTGCTCAAGGCAGAGTGAGGACACTTTGTGTGTGACCACAGCCATATTGCTACCCTCTCTGGGCCCTGCTTCCCTCATCTGTACAGATAGTTTGGCTTTGTCTCATTTTGGTTCTCTTAGGGCTTCTGTCCACTGTTACAACTGGCTGTGTCGGCCCACAGGATGGGACAGGTGGGGAAATATTTCAGAATCTCCCTCCTCTGTTAGCTGCTGGGATGGGCTGATGGGGTTCAAAGCTGCCATCCCAGAATTGCTTCTCCAGGTGGAACGCTGTTGCTCAGCCAGGTATGTTGCTGAAAGATTGCTCCCCCAGCCCTGCCCTGGCCCTCGTTTTGATGGTGAAATGTGAAGTCAGGAAGCAGCTAGCTCTTGAGTGAAGTTGTATCAAAATGAATCCGTCAAGGCAAATGGGATCTTGATTTTTTTTCTGTTCCGTGTTTGCTGTTTCCTGAGTGGAAACATAAAAATGACAGGGTGCTTTCAATAGAGAACAAAGTGAGAGGGAGGATGGAGTACACGTTAGGTGGGAATGTTAAAACCAGGCTCTTTGTGAGGAGAAGGTCTCCTGCAACAGGCCCTGGGTCTTCTGCCTTCATACACGGAAGCTGCACCTATACATCTGTGTGAATCCAAATGAAAAGAGGCTAGATATTTTGCCTGTACTAGTAGCAAATGTGTGACACACATATAGCTATTCCATTCCTGTGCCCCTAACAGACATCACTAATCAATTACAGTATATGTTTCTGCCTAGTTCAAATGCAGCTTAGGTTCATTCTTAGCATAAATAGCATTTCATACCATTAGATCTGGTGTGTGAATTGAAATCTGTTTAACTCTGGTCTATATATAACCAAGCAGTATGAAAACTTGGAAACTTTTGCATGTTGCAGAGTTTTGTTTGTTTGTTTGTTTGTTTTTTGTTCTTTCCTTTGTCCAGGTCTTTGGCTTGACTTAATCTAGACGCTCACTAGGTAAAATTTGAGAGCTCTAGAAAGAACGACCTGAAAACCACTGTTACTGCATCATTCCTTGAGGTACCCTTTAAAAGTAGGAAGCAGAAGGATCTTGCTGAATCTTTAGTGTGGGTTTTATAGCCCGAAAAAGGGTCTTGGGATAGCATCAGAGCTGGGGAACTTCGGGAAGGGAGATAAAGAAAGATGGCAGGCTTGACCCTTTGAGCTGACTTCTCCTTTTGGGTTGGGGTCAGCCCTGGATTCAAAATAAGTAACAACAATGACAATAACACAACAGCAACACATCCCTCACGTCTGTAGGTCACATTACAGTTTACCACATGCTCTCCCAGACCCTGAAAAGCGTCATTATCCTCATTTTAAGGATGAGGAAACAGATACAGAGAAGTTCAGCGATGTATGTGGTGACACACAGCTAAGAATAGCCCAAATTGTCCTGTGTGACCCCAACTCTCATGATCTTCCCATGGCCAAGTGAAGTGTCCTCACTGATCCCCCAGTTTTCGAATTCCTTTTCTACTTCTTTTTTTTTTTTTTTTTTTTTTTTGCGGTACGCGGGCCTCTCACTGTTGTGGCCTCTCCCGTTGTGGAGCACAGACTCCGGACACGCAGGCTCAGCGGCCATGGCTCACGGGCCCAGCCGCTCCGGGGCACAAACCCGCGTCCCCTGTATCGGCAGGTGGACTCTCAACCACTGCGCCACCAGGGAAGCACCTTTTCTACTTCTTACCTGACCGCTCTGTCGGCATGTCTTTGCCTGCTGCCCCGGCTACTGACTGTCGCCGAGTTGAATGTGTCCATGGCACATGTACAGTGGAGATGTTTTTCTCCACTTTCTCCCTGGCAGTTCCATGGGGCTCGGTCCCATCTCCTTTCCTGGTAGGAGATGACTTGGGTTCTTCCCTCTGGGCACCCCCAGCCTTGTTCACAGTACTCTTCCTATGTGCTGCTTCAAGTTGACAACATAGCAGTCAGGGGAGGTCTGGGGGCTTGGGAGTGAAGTTAGGTCTGGACCTGCCCTCTGCGACTGGCTTGCTTCAGCCCCAACATGGAATCAACTTATTAAAAGCTGCGGTGCCTGAAAGCTCCCAAGAGCATCTTCCTGGTTTTTCCACTTGTCTCTAAGTTACTTTGGAATTTCTCTGTGGACCTCGGGCCCCCCTATGAAAACCTATTGCTTTCTAAGTGACACTTATATTCTGATCCCCCAGGGAGAAAATAGAGAAGAGAATCCCTGCAAAACCAGCCCCCAAGTTGGATCCTGCCTGGACAGTACTGTGTTTCCTAATCAGCTTCCCACCTCCATCCAATCCTTCTTCCAGACAGATGCCAGCGTGATCTCTGTAAAACAGAAATCTGTTTCCTTCACCACTGCCCTCCCCCCACTTAAAGTCCTTTCCTCCAAGCTCTTTAGCCACTCCCCCATCACACACACCAGGCAGATACTATCAATGAACTAATCTGACCAGACTAGGGGGACATCAGATTGCTGGGGACTGCAGTGAACTGGAAATGGGGGAGATGGTGACTCCCCATCTGAAAAGAACCATTGCAACCCTGATGGTTGCCATAGAAGAGCACGGCTCTGTGGTCCCAGATCCTGATTTTCCAACACAACCTGGGTAATCTGTGTTTTACAGGAAATCTCCCAATTTTCAAATGTTGGTTTATATTTTTTAAAAAGCACCATGTGGGCCACTAACAAAGCCTTTCTGGGCTTCCCTGGTGGCGCAGTGGTTGAGAGTCCACCTGCTGATGCAGGGGACACAGGTTCGTGCCCCGGTCCGGGAAGATCCCACATGCCGCGGAGCGGCTGGGCCCGTGAGCCATGGCTGCTGAGCCTGCATGTCGGGAACCTGTGCTCCGCAACGGGAGAGGCCACAACAGTGAGAGGTCCGCGTACCGCAAAAAAAAAAAAAAAAAAAAAAAAAGCCTTTCCCACAACAAAACATACACACATGTTGTGACCTTTGCCCTATGCTCTATGCTCAGGAGATACTGGCAGTTCTCCGTAAATGCCACGGTCTTTTGTATCTGTGGCTTCACATGTCCTGATCCACACGTTGTCTCCGTAGATCAGCTTGTCCTCATGCTGTGATCATGCCAGCTGTGTGGCTTTGGGCCAGACGAGGGAACATCTTAGTGACTCAGTTCCCTCCTCCGTAAGGTGAAAATAATAACGTCACCTACCTTGAAGAGTGATGGGGAAGGTAACATGAGTGAATGGTTGTAAAGCATGAGAACGTGCTTGGCATATTGTAGGTGCTAAGTCAGTGTTAGCTAACTTCATCTTTATAATCATTATCATCCTTCTACTCTTGGTTGTCACCTCCTCTGAGAAGCCTTCCTATATTCCTTGAGGACAGACCATCCGCCCTCCCCGCCGGATCCTGTAGCACACGTTACCCCCGCCATGCCAGCACCCAACTCACTGTATTGGCTGTTAGTGTCTCAGTCTCCCACTGACTGAGCACCTGGAGAGGAGGAGCTGTGTCTTTCTTTCCAGACACAACTCCTAACAGCACCTGGCCCAGAAGAGGCCTCCATGGAAGCTAGCTGAATAGATGGACCTTGAATGAATGGGGGGCTGGAGGCCTGATCAACTAGATATTTCAAGCTGGCTTCTTCTGGAGGCATAGCAGGTGGGCTTGTCTGACCCCCCCCCCCCACTTCAGTGTGGCATCCATCCCTCCCAGCAGCTCCTCTGGGTGGCTGATGGAAGCAAGGAAACAGGAAGTGAAGTTAACAGACACTGACCAAGCCCCTTTCACTTCAGGTGTGAATGAAAGAAACTGAGCCCCTCGAGAGCCGAGCGGGCGTTGGGGGATGCGTGAGTCATGGTGTGTCATAGAGATCTTTGGATACATCTTTCAGTTTCAAAAGCATGAAACACTCTTACTACAGGTTGAGAAACTGGAACACCAAATGACTGTGTCCCAGACAGGACGCTGCTATCTGTGTCTGGTAAAGTACCTGGGAGTTTTTTTTTTTGCTCCACCCAGCGTTGGTGGCTGAGCTGTGGGACCTTACGGTGATGTTATGGGTCCTGTACAGTAGCGTTCCTGAACCTCTGAGACGTGACTAATTCTTCTGTCCTTGAGCTGGTGTTAAAAAAAAAAAAGAACACAAAAACCCTCTGTGGTCACAACCAAGATGTGATTGATGATAGACTCTGAGCCCTGAGAGTCTTACCAACCTACTCTGGCACGTTTTGGGGATGCTGTGAAACTCAACAGAGCTGCCTGTCATCATAAGAGAACCAAGCGAGCGTGGGTAAGAAATTCAGATCAGCTCACGAGTTCTGTTTCTCGCTGGTTGTACAAACAGACACTTGCTGGAAGCTGCTTCAGTGGGAGCAAGGTGGAGCTTTGCGAGAGCACAGTCGAGTGTCTGCTGGGAATGATGGAGGGTTTTCCATTTTCTCATTTTCCATTACTCGAATAGCGTTATGACCCGGGACTTTTTGTGTGGGGTCCTGGCTGAATGTTTGTGATTTTTCAGGAGTTGTGGTGGGAGTCAGGTATGGCATGGATAGGGTGAATCTGAAACTCACCTCAAATTTATTTTCCATTCATCGTTATCAATTACCTGCATCTTTTTTTTTTTTTGCGGTACGCGGGCCTCTCACTGTTGTGGCCTCTCCCGTTGTGGAGCACAGGCTCCGGATGCGCAGGCCCAGCGGCCGTGGCTCACGGGCCCAGCTGCTTCGCGGCATGTGGGATCCTCCCGGACCGGGGCACGAACCCGTGTTCCCTGCATCGGCAGGCGGACTCTCAACCACTGAGCCACCAGGGAAGCCCTGTCAGATTATTTTTAAAGAGGGCCCCCAAACTGTATAAGCTTCAGGCCCCCAAACCCAGATCCATCCCTGACCACGTATCATGAATAATCGAGAGCTGACTCTGTTGCCTTAAGAGTTGGAACCTTGGCTTCATCTGGGATCCAGCTAGTGACAGGCTTGTTCATCTCGTTTGTAGTTGTTATGAAAACTATTTACTTAATACCCCAGATAAGAATCAGATCCTGGGGGGACTTCGCTGGTGGCGCAGTGGTTAAGAATCCACCTGCCAGTGCAGGGGACAGGAGTTTGAGCCCTAGTCCGGGAAGATCCCACATGCCGCAGAGCAAGTAAGCCCATGCGCTGCAACTGCTGAGCCTGTGCTCTAGAGCCCTCGAGCCACAACTACTGAGCCCGCGTGCCACAACTACTGAAGCCCGCGCGCCTAGAGCCTGTGCTCCACAACAAGAGAAGCCACCGCAATGAGAAGCCCTCGCACTGCAATGAAGAGTAGCCCCCGCTCGCCACAACTAGAGAAAGCCTGCGTGCAGCAATGAAGACCCAACGCAACCATAAATTAATTAATTAATTTTAAAAAAAGAATCATACCCTAGGGACCAAGGTATGACACCTGTGTAGATAATAACTGTGGGTAGTCCTTGCTAGAAAATAAACTGTGGGTAGTCCGACGTGATGTGCCTTTGAATTAGCTTGGATGGCAGGGAAAGTAGTAAATGTGAAGGAGTTTCTCAGCTGACAGTGACAGCTGACACATACACGGACCTCTACAAGATCTCACAGGTAGGGTTTCAAGGAGCTGACAACCCCCTGTGAGGCAGGCAGGACAGGGGTCATTATTATCCCTTTCAGCAGGTGCACAGACAGACCCAGAGGTCAAGGAGCTCGTTCAAGGTCACAATGGCACTAAGAGGCACAGCCAGGATTCAAATCCAAGTTGCTGAGACTCCAAATTCAGTGCTCTTTTAACTGCCATCATGTTGCTTTTCCAAGAGGCAGCATGCAAGAAAGACCAGGATAGATCTGCTGACAAGTATTTGCTCCTTCTGGAGAGTGACTGAACTTGAACTCTACTTGGGGCCGGCGGCAGGAGAGGAGGGTGTCTGTGAGAGTGAAAGTGACTGGGAGGGGTCAGTGTGCTGGGCTCTGTGCCCAGCAGGGTCACCAAGGCCTCTCAGTCCAGCCAAGTGCATGTTATTCTCTGGGGTTTGCGGAAGAGGAGACTCACACAGAAGGTAGATGCTCTCCCCCTCCCCCACGCCCCCTCCTTGATTGTCAGGTTCAAGGTTAACCTGAAGAGGTTGGCCGTTGCTCACCAGGTGATAAACCAAAATGCCCACTTGAGAGGTGATGACCCTTTGAGTTCGTGACTCTGCTTTTCCCAGTTGACTGTTGACTTGAACGTTTGGTGTGGTGTGAGGGGAGATGGTCTTGTGTTTTGACTGAGGATAAACATTACCTATCTAACAGGTTAATACTGGACAACAAATCCAACTGTCTAGCTTCGGTGCAGGTATACAGCAGTGCCAGGCCACGAGGACCCTAGAACGTGGCAGGACTAGAAGGGACTTCTGAATGTGTCTAGTCCTAGGGCTACAAACTCAGACGCCCAAGGAGCCAGGCAGGTGGCTATACCGTGCGAGTCAAGCCAGGGGTAAGCCGAGCGGGAGTGGCAGGGCTGTGGCATTCAAGTTCAGAAACTTCAAAACTCTGTGCTGATAAAACAAAACTTGCCATTCTGGGCAGATCTGGCTCCGTGCTGTCAGTTTGCCTCTCCAATGTGGTCATTGTACCAGCAGGAGAGCTGAAGCTCTGGGTGGCAGAGGCCTCCCAGCATCCAGTTAGACCATGAATTCATCCATGGGTTTGTCCTTGTAAATTGTTTTTTGGCCCTGCTTTGCGGCACGCGGGATCCTAGGTCCCCAACGGCCAGGGATCGAACCCGAGCCCCCTGCGGTGGGAGTGCGGAGTCCTAACCACTGCCCCGCCAGGGAAGTCCCTGTTCTTGTAAATTTTTTCAAAGAGCCCTTCATTTGCATGTAAGGTTTCAGAGTCTATGAAGTGTGTGGTCACACAAACTATTTTAGTGGGTCCTCAAAGCATGGCACCCACACTTCAAATACGTGGAGGCTGAGGTTCAGAAAGCTCAGCCAACTTCGACTCCGTGTTGGGCGACCGTAAATCCTGCTCATGCGGGACAGTCCCCACTTACCCTGACTGTCCCACCGTCAGTATTAATGGCTCCTTTTGCTTCCCAGAGTGTCCTGGCTCAAGGGCTAACTCACTGGCCACGCTAGCAAAAGGTCCCTGGGGGCTCTGGACTTGGCCCTTTTCCCTGACCTTCTGAGGCATCACAGCTCGCACACGGCTGAGCAGCTCTGGTTCCTGATTGGGTCTCTCTCCTCTGCTGTGTCCTCGGAAGGACAGCAACGAGGGCACTCAAGTGGGAGTGGTGAGACGATGCGGCTTTTAAGGAGAGCACAGGCTCTGGTGTCTGTCTGACCCCAGTTCCAATGCAGACCCTGCCACTTACCCACATAAGCTACTTCACCTCTCTGAGCCTCAGTTTCCATATCTGTGAAATGGAGGTAATCGTAACAGCGACCTCACAGCCTACGTTTGAGGATTAACTGAGAGGATGCGGGAAAACCACTTAGAACACAGCTGGCATTGACATTGGGAGTTACCACGGGCCGGAGGAGGAGTGTTTGGAACGGGTTAACCTTGGCCCCTGTGGGGAAACTGTCACAGTCTAAGACATTTGAGGCAGTTCGAAGCCAAAATCACTGGCCGGTGGTCATGAGACATGGACTGACCTGTTTGGAGGCCTGAAGCCCCAGACTGGCCACACGCTCAGCAGCGCTGCTGCCACGTGCCCGGGCTGCGTGGGAGCTCAGTGGGATGGGTGGGGGTGGGGAGGGGCCCTCTGCGACCTTCGTGACTCTGCACTAGTCTCACTGAGGAGGTGGGTTTGGAGTTGAGTGGGAGGTGGCGGGTTGGCTGGGGTGCACTTTGGGATTCGGCTAAGATGTGTTTTCCCAGAAGTGCATGGCTGTCAGGGTATAGAGAGGCCTAGGGGCAAGGAGAGGAAAGCGCAAAGCAGGCGAGCTTACCGGGGCCACGGGGCCCATGGGACACGCGGGTTTGTGGGCACTGTCCACGCCACCCAGGGAGAGCACCCAGAACGCAGCCACGCTGTGGTTTAGAGGCGCCAGGACCTGAAATCTAGCCCGGCTCCCTTTAGGGCCCAGTGGCTCTCCACCTTGGCCACACGTTAGAATCCCCTGGGGAGCTTAAAAGAATCCTCTGTCCAGGCTGCACCCCAGACCAATTAAGTCAGGATTCCTGGGGTGGCCACAGACATCAGGACTCAGCACACTCTGAGCTCAGCCCTCATCCTGCAAATTATGATCAGACCCATTTGTGACCGTGAGTACTAATTCTTCTTGTGAGCAAACGCAGATGATGCTGGAAAAGCACTTTGTGAGCCATCAGGGGCCGTGTAGGCGTAAGGTCATAACCATCAATCCATCCAGCAGTACTGCCTCCTGCTGACAGGTGAGTCGCATCAGGTGCGCCGCCTTGGCATTTACTCCTTGGATAGGTCTGGTCACACGTGGGAGTAACAGAGCAAGGGCAGGATGAGGAGAAACACCCTTGGGGTCTTCAGGATGCTGACCTGGGGTCTTCGCTGACCAGAGCTGGCAGGCAGTGGTGTGGTGATGGGCTTTGTGTGGGTCTCCGGCTCTGGGTTGGCGGGACAGCTCTGTCACCACCGGCCATGTGGCTTCCTCTGTCCAGGCCTCAGTTTGTCCTTGGGGCTCTGTGTGCCTGCAGGCGTGGGGCCCCGTGAGAAGTCAGTGCAAGGCTCCTGCTCGACCACGCACATGGTAGCATCCGAGCCACGCTCCTCTGAAGCCCTCTCGCCAGGCTGGGGGGCGCCTCTTCATTTTTACTTTTGACACAGCAAACCGACGATCTCGTCTGATATCCGGATCTTGCTCTAGTTGCATTTCTATTTCCCTGTAATTCTGGGGCCTGATGGTTCTCAAACTTCTTAAGAATTACCTGCTACGCTTTTAAAAATGCAATTTCCTGGTTTCAGTAGGTCTGGGGGGGAACCTAGGAATCTGCATTTTCTCAAGTGTCATCTGGGGAAGTGTGAGCTGGATGGTTTGCATAGCCCAGAGCTCTGTTCCTTCCATCTGTCATTTATCCTGACCCCCTCACTTAACACGTCAACTCTGAGCATCTGTACTTGGGCTTTGAGATAAATGACCAGGTTTGACCTCTGCTCTGCCACTTACAGCTGTGAGACGCAGGACAAGGTGTTCTGTCCCTTTGAGCCTCAGTGTCCTTGACTGTAAAGTGGGGAGACAATGCATGGCTCCGTATGCATCAGCCAGGGTTACATTTCTCTGTGCCTGCCTGGGTTCTGGGCACGCACAGCCCGCGGCTTCCCCGATCCTAGTGCTGGCCCCTGGCCCCTGCCCCTCGCCCCGTCTCACACACCCCCCCATCCTTGCGTGGGCTTTCAGGCTGACCCTACATCATGGCCGGTACTTGGGGAAAAGGGAGCAGCTCTACGGTGTGCAGAGCCGGCTGTGGGCTGGTGTGGAGGACGAGAGGAAGTTCAGGATGAACGTCCAAGTCTAAGTGTAAACACAGGGGATTCTGACAGATGGCCGTGAGCTGCAGAAGGGACACTGTGATGAACAGGATGTGTCTCCAGCCCTGTTCTTGGTCTTGGGGCCCTACTCGGAGCTGCTGGGATGGTAATAGAGAGCATGAGGATGATACTAAGAGAGATGTTTACCGAGCACGCGGCCATTTTCGAGTACTAAGCGACTCGCGTCTTTAACTCATTTAATCTTCACACCGTGAGACTGTTACTATCTCCATTCTAGAGATGAAGGAGCAGAGACCCACGTAGTAGGGGCTAGAGTTGATTCCAGGTCTGTTGCTGTGGTTACATCCACTCTCTGCAGTCCCCTTATTCAGAATTAGGACTGGCAGCTCAGAGCACATCACAATTTTCGAAACACTTTGTATACAGAGTATCTGAGTTGATTCTTAGAGCTAACACTCTTCACTGAGTACTGTTTAAAAAAAGCCTTTAGTGGAGTATTATTCACACAGCCCAGAATTCACTCACTTTCATTGTACAATCGGATCCTCTTCAGTAAATTTACAAAGCTTGTGTCACCACAATCCGATTTTATGACCTTCCCATCATCCGAAAGGTCCCTCGTGCCCACTTCCAGTCACTAACCTACCCCAGCTCTAGGCAACCACCGATCTACTGTCTGTCCCTGGATTTGCCTTTTGTGCATATTTAATATAAATGGAATCACATAACATGTGGTCTTTTGTGCCTGGCTTCTTCCGCTGGGCAGAATGTCTTTGAGGTTCAGCCATATCATCGCAGGTGTCAGGACCTCATTTTTTTTTTTTTTTTACTGCGTATTCCATTGTACGCATTTATCGCTTTTGGTTTATCCGTTCTCCAGTCGATGAATGTTTGGCTTGTTTTCAGTCTCGCCACCAGGTTCTTGTGACATCTTACAGCTCAAGACACTGAGTGCCGAGTTATCGCCATCTTCATTGACGGCTGAAATGTCTTACAGTTAACCTGCTAGGAGGTGTCAGAGGCAGACTCGAGCCCCGTCAGCCCAATTCCAAACGCACTTACGGTTCCCTTAAAGCCACCGGTTTCAGCTACAAGCCCCGGCAGCTGCTTTCCCATTTGCTTTTGAAAGTCCCTCCTTCTTCTGCTCCTCTAGGATTCCTGGGGAAGGGCAGCCACCTCCCATCAGCCAGCCACTTCCAGCCCAGCAGGAAGAACTTCCAGTGGCTGCTAAGGCCTGGAAATCAATTTCAATTGAGTAGTGGCTCACGCTCTCCTAAGCGACGGGCTAATTTCCTGCAGCGGGAAGGACAGTGATGTGCGGTTTGGGCTTGACCCAGCATTCCCGGCTAGGAGAGCTGGGAGTGCACTGAAACACCACCCGTGATGCTTTGATGTTAATTTTAAAAGCTCTCAGGTGCTGAGAAACTAGACCCAGAAAGAAACCACTCCGGGGCACACAGAGGGCATTTTCTGGTCTTCTTTTCTCTTTCCATGGAGTTAGGGGAGACAGTTCTGCTGTTCTGAGGACCGACTGCTCATAGCATCACCCTGGGACATCTACCTAGGCTGGTCTCTGGCCTCAGGGCAGGAGTCCTCTAAGGTCCAGGGGTCAGGCCATGGCTGGGGAGATGGGGACAAGGCAGGGGTCTCCATCTGTGGGTCCACCACCCATAGGTCCCGGTGGTCATGGGGCGGGAGGAGGGGCAAAAGCTGGGCTCACCTTGTCCCCCCAGGTTTAGAAGGTCTGCTCCAGGGAGGCAGGGTTGGGTGGGAACAAGGGCTGGCCCAGAGCCATCCCATGGTGATGTGTGGTCCAGTGTGGGGTTCACGTTAGCGTATGTGAGTGGGCTCTTCAGTGTCATGGGGGGACCCTGGCTAGGAATGGAAGTGTGGGTGTGATAGGGGTTCCCATACCCCTCACCTCCATGCCTCAGCTGTGCTGAACTCCTGTCTCAAAGCTGCTCTCTTGGGAGAACACCCATCTCTTCTGGGGGACAACATGGGTCGGTGGAGAACATGGACGGGGACTTGGCCAGACCTGGTGGGATCCTGGCTCTGTCACCATCCATGTGACCTTGGCCCAGGTTCTACACTTTTCTGAACCTCAGTGTTCACACCTGTGGAATGGGGGCCGGACTCCTGCCCCACCTCCCGCTGAGTGTGTTCCCAGCATCCTTAGGGGAAGAGAGAGCACCCTGCGCCTCGTGCCTAAGAGGTGCAGTGGTTGCCGTGTGGCCTGCTCAGGCCTCTCATTTTTCTGGACTCCTTCCAAGGTCCTAGGAAATGACAACTGTGGGTGCCTGTAGGGCCTGGAGGAGAAGAGAAACAGTTCTGTCCAAGCCCTTGGAGTTGAGATGCTTGCTGTTTAGTTTTCTCCAGAGATGATTTATTCATTTTAGCTGGTGATTATACATCAAAGGTTCAAATGCACAGAAAGCACTTTCATAGAGATTTTAATGCAGCCAAAGGGAGCCGGGGTGGAAAATGGACTTTACAGGGGCTGGAAGGGGGAACCATAATGATTCTCCTCTCCTGGCTGTGCCTTTATAGCATTGAAATGAGCATTTCTGTCAAAAATTAAAGACACAGTGGAATGAGTCTTATGCAGCCTTTAAAACTCTTATAAGAGTTTGTAATGACAGGAAATATTATCGATGTGGTGTGAAGTGACACTCAAGCTAGATGTGTGGATTTATGGTGTAATCACAGCTCCATCATATATTTTAAGTGGTAATTTATAACTTTGTACTTTTAACTTATAAAAATACTAAATATATAATGTATAAATATAATTTTAATTTCAAAAAGTATTGGTTACTAATATCTATTTACTAAAATGAATATTTATCCTTAAATATCTCGCCCTTCGTGGGCACTCACTGTGTGCCAGGTGCTGTGAACAACCCTTGCTGTGTCTCATCTTACAGAACCCTCACAACAACGTTGTGAGGCAGATCCTCTTCTCCCCATTTCACAGACGAGGAAATGAGGCTGAGGAAGGTTGGATGATAGGCCCAAGGTTGCATGGATAGGAGGTGAAGTGGCCAGAGCAGTATCAGCAACTCTGCATCTCTGGCTCCCCTGCTTTTTTTTTTTTTTTAAGATTTTTTTGATGTGGACCATTCTTAAGTCTTTATTGAATTTGTTACAATATTGCTTCTGTTTTATGTTTTGGTTTTTTGGCCACGAGGCATATGGGCTCTTAGCTCCCCAACTAGGGATCAAACCCACACCCCCTGCATTAGAAGGCGAAGTCTTAACCCCTGGACTGCCGAGGAAGCCCCTCCTCTGCTCTTTATGTTACTTTATTGACACACACTTCCCTGTTCTATAGACACACACATCGTATATGTTGATGCAGAAGGAGGATGGGAAGACTTGAAAAAATGATGTAGAAATGGGGGCATTGATTATTTCGGGGTGGAGACCTTGCTTATGGGCAGTTAAAAAAATTTTTTTTAACGTTTGTGCATTTTCTAAAATGCCAACATATGAGTATGTAGGGGAGGTTAAAAAAAAAAACCAAACTTTATCTTCGTAGGTTCAGGACCTGGGGCCTGCGAATCAAACTGATAAAAGACAGATTAACAGGAGAAAAGGTTTATTTCATGTGTATTTCTTCACAGGAAAGAAGTGAAAACCCAAGGAAGGGGTTAGATTTGGGAGCTTAGATACCATTTTAACAAAGGGTGATAAATTGTGGAGATCTAACCAGACAAAGGAAGGGAGGGGGCTGAGCTTCTAAGGCCACTGAGGTAAATTGTGGGAAGGTACATATATGGAGGAAACTAATGGAAGATAAAGGTTGTTTAGTAAGTTTGTTATGCAGACTCAGGTTGGTGCCTTCTCCATTGATAAGAGTCATCTCCAGTGACCAGTGTCATCCTCCTCTTCCGGGGATGGGAAAGAGAGACACCTGTACAAATGGGAATTTATGTTATCTTTACAAAGGGAAATGAATGCCCTGCTTTTAGGTAGAAAGAGGAAGGCAGAGTGCTAATTGCTTTCAGCTCAAAACAATCCTTATGCCAAAGTGGCCTATTCTGGCATACTTCATGGATGATTTTATGGCTGACTCTTCATGGTCGGGGAGCTAAGAGCCCATATGCCTCGTGGCCAAAAAACCAAAACATAAAACAGAAGCAATATTGTAACAAATTCAATAAAGACTTAAGAATGGTCCACATCAAAAAAAATCTTAATCTCCTTCAACTGTATATTAAACTTAACTCAAGAAAAATGTGATTATATTTCTTGTTTTAAATGTACTAACTTTGAGGACACGATTTAAAGGAGAAAGAGGTGTGCTTTTAAATGTGTCCTCTGTGTCTAGAGACTGTCATACAGAGTGAAGTAAGTCAGAAAGAGAAAAACGAATATCGTATGTTAACGCATATGTGTGGAATCTGAAACAATTGGTATAGACGATCTTATTTACAAAGCAGAAATAGAGACACAGACGTAGAGAACAAACATACGGATACCAAGGGGGAAAGGGGGTAGGGTGGGATGAATTGGGAGAATGGGATTGACATATGTACACTATTGATACTAGGTATAAAATTGATAACTAATGAGAACCTACTGTATAGCACAGGAAACTCTACTCAATGCTCTGTGGTGACCTAAATGAGAAGGAAATCCAGAAAAGAGAGGACATATATATACGTATAGCTGATTCACTTTGCTGTACAGTAGAAACTAACACAGTATTGTAAAGCAACTATACGCCAATTAAAAAAAAAGAAAAAAGAGGGCTTCCCTGGTGGAGCAGTGGTTGAGAGTCTGCCTGCCGATGCAGGGGACACGGGTTCGTGCCCCCGTCCGGGAAGATCCCACATGCCGTGGAGCAGCTGGGCCCGTGAGCCATGGCCGCTGAGCCTGCGCGTCCAGAGACTGTGCTCCGCAACGGGAGAGGCCGCAATAGTGAGAGACCCGCGTACCGTAAAACAAACAAAAAAAAGAATCCACCTGCCAGTGCAGGGGACACGGGTTCAAGCCCTGGTCTGGGAAGATCCCACATACCGTGGAGCAACTAAGGCCTTGCACCACAACTACTGAGCCTGCGAGCCACAACTACTGAAGCCCACGCGCCTAGAGCCCGTGCTCCGCAACAAGAGAAGCCACCACAGTGAGAAGCCTGCGCACCGCAACGAAGAGTAGCCCCCGCTCACCGCAACTAGAGAAAGCCTGCGCTTCAGCAACGAAGACCCAACGCAGCCAAAAACACAAACAAACAAACAAAAATGTCGATAGGCCGGAAGGTGGGAGAGCAGCTCAGGAAAGTCCTGGGATGTGACACGAGGGTGACAGAAACCAGTGAGGCCACACGGAGCAGGACCAGAGCGGGCCAGGCTCAGGGCACAGCAGTCTGTGGGTGACACAGACTGGGGCAGCGGGCTGCTTCTCTCTGCCTAGGACCCCTGCACTGGCTGTTTCATTTGTGCTGTTTTAAAACTTGGAGGAACCCAGGGAAAAAAAAAAAAAGTCAGTCAAGTCATTTAAGAAAGGACAACACAGAAAATCAAACTAAACGAATGATTTTTCCATCACAAAGCATTGTGTCATTACAAAATAAAAAAGACTAGAAAAGGTCTTCTTCCCACAGTGATGAAACTGCGGTGGTTGGTTGTACGAAGAAAACAGAATTCAGCTGAATGTGCTGTGAGAGTGTGTGAAAAATAGATGTCAAAGCCTTTGAAAAGTTTGAAGCAGTAATAACCACAGAGCATCAACAGCTAGGATTTATTGACACTTACTATATGCTGGGCACTAAGCCGGGAGTGACCAGAGAGATCACCCTGTGGTCACAATAACTTGTTGGAGACGATGCTGATAACGGGATCATTATCGGTGGCGGGCATTTGTAGTGCGCAAGCACTGTTCTAAGCACCTTTCATGCCTTTGCTTTGAATCACAACAGCCCCGGAAGATGAGGAAACAGACGCAGAGAAGGGAAATAAACAGCTACTCCGTTGTGTGGGGAGGGTACCAGGGTTATCTCCAGTCCACCAGGTAAGAAGTGAGCCGCTGAGGCAGGTGAAGTAACTAACTCAAGGTCAGAGGTACATGGTCAGTACACGTCAGTGGAATGAGAAAATAAACATGTTGCTGGTACACGCGGTATTTAGGAGCGTAAAATAGACACGTTGCTGGTACACGCGGTATTTAGGAGCGTAAAATAGACACGTTGCTGGTACACGCGGTATTCAGGAGCGTAAAATAGACACGTTGCTGGTACACGCGGTATTTAGGAGCGTAAAATAGACACGTTGCTGGTACACGCGGTATTCAGGAGCGTAAAATAGACACGTTGCTGGTACGCGCGGTATTCAGGAGCGTAAAATAGACACGTTGCTGGTACACGCGGTATTCAGGAGCGTTCCTCTAGAAGCCTCAGTTTGTGCTGCTTGGCTGGGCACTGGGGTTCATCTTAATTCGAACCACATGGACACTCAGTGTGGAGAATTTACCATCACACACCTTGCCAAGGCCGGGTCTAATGACAGCTTTGGCTGAAACTTAAAGAGGAAAGGGTGCGTGCAGACAAGCAGGTAGTTTTCCGTGAAGTCAGTTGAAACCAGGCAGCTCGCTCAGCTCCTACTGAGGCCGGGCCTGCAGCGGGGATGGGGGTGGGGTGGGGGGGGTGGGGACTGGAAGCACCTACCCGCCCAGCTGAGCTGAGCTTGCCAGAGAGTGGTCCCCAGGGCCTAGCTAGGTCGCGAAGGTGTCCCTGGGGGACGAGGGGCTCCCTGGAGCCTCACCTGGGGGTAGGACCCGGGGGAGGGGGTGCCAGGTGGAGAGGCAGCAAGCACAGAAGCTCGATGACCAGAAGGAAAGTGATGTTTCATACAATCTGGTGCACATGTGCACCTGGGGTGAATGTCTGGCTCGTGCCTGGGCAGGAGCGTGGGAACTGTAGGTGGGGGAGGGTTTTTGTTTCTTTTGTTTTGCTTTTTAACTCAGACTTTCTCTCCATCACCTTGGGGCCTGGTAGGCTGCTCATTTAAGAGGTCTCATCCTAGGAGACGGCCCTTCAAGGGCAATTTTATTTTATTTTATTTATTTCAGGTTCTTAACATTTTTATTGAAGTATAGTTGATTTACAGTGTTGTGTTAGTTTCAGGTGTACAGCAAAGTGATTCAGATATATATATATATATATATATATATATATATTTCAGATTATTTTCCATTATAGGTTATTACAAGATACTGAATATAGTTCCCTGTGCTATACAGTAGGTCTTTGTTGTTTAACTATTTTATATATAGTAGTGTGTATCTGTTAATCCCATACTCCTAATTTATCCCTCCTCCCCTTCCCCCCTTGGTAACCATAAATTTGTTTTCTACATCTGTGAGTCTGCTTCTGTTTTGTAAATAAGTTGATTTGTATCATTTTTTTAGTTTCCACGTATAAGTGAGATCATATGGTATTTGGCTTTCTCTGTCTGAATTACTTCACTTAGTATGATAATCTCTAAGTCCATCCATGTTGCTACAAATGGCATTATTTCATTATTTTTATGACTGAGTGGTACTCCAGTGTGTGTGTGTGTGTGTGTGTGTGTGTGTGTGTGTGCCACATCTTCTTTATCCATCCGTCTGTTGATGGACATTTAGGTTGCTTCCACGTCTTGGCTATTGTAAATAGAGCCACTATGAACGTTGGGGTGCAGGTATCTTTACGAATTAGAGTTTTTGTTCGAGGGCAATTTTAATTTACTGACGTTGTCACCTTTACCAGGTGGGGAGGGAGAATAGGTCTGCTTTGATGGTTAAGAACACAGTGTGGAGCAGTTGAAGACAGCTTGGAAAGGGCCAATGATGCACTTTGTTCTGAAGTTGCAGGGATGGGATGACTCAGATCAGCTCATCAAGGTGGCCCCCTCCTCAGGTGACCTTAAGCCTCAAATGTGGGGAAGGGGCTGGGAAGCAGGGAGCCAGTCCTTTGTCCTGTCTCTGACTTCCACCATTTATTTATTCCCCTTCTCATTCCACCAAGGATATGAGACAGCAGTGCCTAAAAGGAAACAGGATAAAAAAAATAATAACAAAAGTCTGGATGATAGGAAAATAAGGATAGAAAATAAGGTGAATTTGGTGGGAAAGTCATCCACATCATATCGTACCAAAAGTTCTGTCCATTTGGTAGCTGGTGGGGCACTGGTTTGCTTCTGAGCTTCCTGGTGGCCAAAGCAAAGAGGTAAACCAGCACCCTGAGGACCCTCTCTACTGTCTTGAAGGACACTCTCATCATCAAGATGAGCAATCAGCAGCAAGTTTCATGGGGCTTTTTCTTACGAAATCCCTCAAGGCCTGAAAGTCCGCCCCAAAGCACAGTTCAGTGAAAGCAATTCTTCAGGGGCCAAAGCAAATTAATGCCTGTGAAAGATATTTATAAATGGCTAGATGTAATTATTGTCTCAGCAGGGATTTATGTATCAGACAGAGAATTGGGTCTTGCTAAGCCTGGTTTCTAGAGTCAGAGATACTGTTAAAAGCTGGGTTTCTTGATGAGGGATTCCCCTAACTGTCTTCAGGAACTGCCCCGTCCTCCAAAATGACTGATGCATGAAATGTGCTTAGAAAAATGTCTGGCACATGGTAGGTGCTCAGTTAAGTTTCCTTTTTTTAAAAAAAATTGAAGTATAGTTGACTTACAATGTTGTGTTAATTTCTGCTCTATAGCAAAGTGATTCAGATATATATATTCTTTTCCATTAGGTTTATCACAGGATATTGAATATAGTTCCCTGTGCTATACAGTAGGACCTTGTTGTTTATCTATTCTATATATAATAGTTTGCACCTGCTAATCCCAGACCTCCAATCCATCCCTCCCCCACCCCCCTCCCCTTGGCGACCACAAGTCTGTTCTCTGTTTCTGTTTCATATATATGTTCATTTGTGTCATATTTTAGATTCCACTTGTAAGTGATATCATATGGTATTTGTCTTTCTCTGACTTACTTCACTTAGTATGATAATCTCTAAATCCATCCATGTTGCTACAAATAGCATTGTTTCATTCTTTTTTATGGCTGAGTAGTATTTCATTGTGTGTATGTACCACATCTTCTTCATCCATTCATCTGTCGATGGACATTTAGGTTGTTTCCATGTCTTGGCTGTTGTGAATAGTGCTGCTATGAACATAGGGGTGCATGTATCTTTTTGGATTATACTTTTGTTCAGCTAAGTTTGTTTTTGATGCTCTTGGGTGAGAGCTAGTGTGCTCAGTTGAAGCCCACTTGCTACACAACATCAAAAGCTCTTTGCTAAGAAGAGGTCCATTTTAGGAGCGTTTGTGGGGTTGGGGGATGGTGCCGCTGGCAGGTGGATTATTGAGAGATTTGCTGCAGAGCAAACGTGGAACCCAAGACTTCCTAACATGTTTGAGCTCCAAGAAAAGACAGAGTAAAGGGCAGGACTCTGAGAGTCGTGTGTAGAGAAAGAGAACTAGATGACTGGGTGAAAGGCAGGTGCCTGCTGTGCCTCTCCCAGTGATGCTGGCCTGGCTGAAGACAGAGCTGCATTCCTATGTGTGTACAGCCCAAGGTGGAGCTGGAAGTCACCTTCTAGTCACTGTGCAGATCAGGATATAGGTACCATTTAAGCCTATACTTGGGTATTTGAGGGCTTTCACTATATCTTTTGAGAGAGGAACAATATTCTTAGCTGTGCCATTTATTCTAAATTACACCAGACGCTTCCTATTCTTGAAAAATCGACTGCCACCTCAAGAAATCAGGGAATGCTGCAGCTGGAGGCATCCCAGGATTCACCTGACATGCCCCATGTCCTCATCTTACAAAGGGGCAAGCTGAGGCCCTGATGGACATAGTGGATCGACCATAGATATGATTACTAGCCTGGAGGCTGACTCCCAGTCCAGCCCACTCATGGATATGTGAATTTCCTAGTGAGATACTGCAAACCACTTCAATACGCATCAGTAGGGGATGGGTTAAATAAATAATGGTGCATCCTTATAGCCAGATGTATGGGTGGAAATATTTTAATGCAGACCATTAAAAAAGAATGAGGTAGATGGATTTTTATTGATGTGTAAGGATGTCTATGGCATATTATTGAGTGAAAGAAGCAGTTTGCAAGACAGCATTCTGTGTGTGTGTGTGTGTGTGTGTGTGTGTGTGTGTGTGTGTGTTATTGTACAACAAAATATAAGAGGTGATTATCTCCAGGTGGTAGGATCTTAGATTATTTTTACTTTCTTTTGTAAGTTTTGTGCAGCATTTAGATTTTTCTTGCAATGAGTGTGACTTTGCTATAATAAGAAAAGATATGCTAATTTTGAAAACTGCTCCAATTGCTCACTTAAAATAGGTTTTAGGGAATTCCCTGGTGGTCTAGTGGTTAGGACTTGGTGCTTTCACTGCCGTGGCCCAGGTTCAATCCATGGTCGGGGAACTGAGATCCCTCAAGCTGCACGAGGCTGCCAAAAATAAAATAGGTTTTAAAAGTTATCAAAGAAATACATGCTCATAGTAGAAAACTTGGAAAACTGTTTTTTAAAACTGGTTGGAAAAAAGAAAATCCCATCCACTCCTACCGTCCAGAGTATCACGGGCAGTTGTTTGCTTGCTGTGTATCTTGTGGGGATTTATAAAAAGAATCTCTTCTGAAAGCTGCATAAAGTTCGATCTGATCTACCTACCAGAATTTACTCACTGGTTTTCCCAGATGTTGGACATCTAGTTCTGGTTTTTCTTCATAACACATATGGTAAAGGACAACCCCGCGCATATATGCTCCGTCCACACTGTATTCTTAGCAGTTCCTAAATGTGGGTCTTCTGATCAAAAAAGTACAGGCATTGGTGCAGCCTCGGTACTTATTTCTCAATTGCTTTAAAAACAATTTATCCATTTACATTTCAATTCAAATATGGGAGAGTGCCTATTTGATCCCAATCTCATCTATGTGGCGACTGTCTTTTAAAAATATTTACTAAACTAATTAATCATCTTTGAGCTATTAGAGGTCTGTCAGGCTAAATCAGGAGGCCATTGCAAAGCTCTGGGATGCTGTGGGCATCATCTAAAATTGGCTTCACGATCTCTTGCACCCCTTCCTTTACAAAGGCATCCCAGTACTTCCAGATGTCTTTTCATCCCCGTGCAAAGGCATCCCGAAGTACTTGAGGGAAAGACCAAGTATTGTAACTTAGCGATTAAAGGCAATTCTCCCTAAACCCATATGGTATTGGTGTATGTGGTGAAAGGGAGGGCGGAATTAAGTAGTTTTAAAGTTCACCTAGGCTTCCCTGGTGGCACAGAGGTTGAGAGTCCGCCTGCCGATCCAGGGGACACAGGTTCGTGCCCCGGTCCGGGAAGATCCCACATGCCACGGAGCGGCTGGGCCCGTGAGCCATGGCCGCTGAGCCTGCGCGTCCGAAGCCTGTGCTCCGCAACGGGAGGGGCCACAACAGTGAGAGGCCCACGTACCGCAAAAATAAATAAATAAATAAAGTTCACCTAAAGGATAAGCTGGTGAGAATTACCAAGAAATTTTTGAAAAATAAGAGCGGTGAAAGAAAGCTTGTCCTTCCAGATATTAAGCTCTCAGTGTTCCATAAAAATAGACCTAGAAGATAATATAGGCCAATGTTTACCTGATTTAAGGATGAAGGAAAGACTTACTAAACACGAAATAGTGAAGGGAAGCTACAAAAGGAAAGTAGAAGTAGATTTTAAAATTCTGTAAATCAAAAAGCATCATGAACAAAAATTTAAGCTCTTTGATAACTAAGAGCACATATTGGCTACATATAGGAAAAAGGGTTAATATCCTTATTTATCCATGCATTTCACATTTATTGAGTGCTTACACTGGTTGGGGCACTGTTGTAAATGCTGGGGATTCAGTAAAGTATTAAGTACTTTGATATTTCCATAAAAAAAGATAAGACCCTAGCGGAAAAATAAGCACATGTAAGCAACTTACAAAAGAAAAGATAGAAATAAGCAAGAAGCATATAAAAAACCTCACCTCCCTCATAATCATGAACAGGTAGATTAATTCAACAATGAGAGATAATTTTTCACTCTAAAATAACTTAAACATTTTAGAGCAGTTCAGCTGAGTTTTGACCCATTGAAGGGTAAATTGGTTAAAATATTTTGGAGGTCATTTGATAGTAGTTTTTTATGATTAAAAAATAATGTAAGGACTTCCCTGGTGGTGCAGTGGTTAAGAATCCGCCTGCCGATGCAGGGGACACGGGTTCGAGCCCTGATCTGGGAAGATCCCACATGCTGTAGAGCAACTAAGCCCGTGCGTCACAACTACTGAGCCTGCGCTCTAGAGCCCGCGAGCCACAATGACTGAAGCCCGCGCGCCTAGAGCCCGTGCTCCGCAACAAGAGAAGCCACCGCGATGAGAAGCCCATGCACCGCAACAAAGAGTAGCCCCCGCTCGCCGCAACTAGGGAAAACCGTCGCGCAGCAATGAAGACTCAATACAGCCAAAAGTAAATAAATAAATAAAGTATAAAAAAATTTTTTTAATGTAATTTGATCTAGAAATTCTAGGACTTTATCCTAAGCAATGAATCAGAGGTGCAGGCAAGGTTAAACTGACAAGGACGTTTATCACAGCTTCATCATCTCACACACACACACACACACACACACACACACACACACACACACACGTATATAAATGGACTCAAAATGTTCAATATTGGAGTAATATTTTAATAAATTAAGATGCATTTATACATGGAATATTACATAGACATCAGAAAACTTTGTTTTCTAAGAATAATGACATAGTACTAGGTTTAAAAACTAGCTTATAAAACCCTGTGAGTATTTAAATTCTATGCGTTTAAAAGCCCACAATGTTCCTATATGTGTATATATTTAGAGGACTGAACAGATGTCAAAAAAGTTTGGAAAGATGCACAGCAGGTTGTTGACTGTGGGGAGGAGCCTCTTATTTCTGTTTTACAACCAGTACTTTATTTTGAAAATTTTGCTATGAGGAAGTAATGCTTTTGTAAACAGGAGATATTTTAGGAAGATAGCATAAGATAAAAAGTGCAATTAACAAAACACACAGGAAGGAATACTTACTAGCATCAGGATGATTCAAATTTTGAACGGTACTTTTATTCTTGTCCATATTTTCTAAATTTTCGACAACAAATAACTGTAGCTTTTTTAGCCAGGAAGTAAACCACATCCATTACCATAAAATGCCTGAAATGTTTAGGTGACCCTTCCAGTCATTTTTGCATTTCAGTGTCTCAAAACTCAGGAAACAGGATAAATTTATTTTAAACCATTGTTAGTTTCATTTCCAATCTGTTCTCTTCAATCTCTAGACACTTTTTCTCATGAAATACCTCTAAATTTGAAGCAATGGGTCCAATTGTTAATCTGAAAAAGTTCAATAAATAATCACTATTTCATGCATGTTTCCAGACTTTCTGGACACTCTGTAATGTATTTGTTGCACTGGAGGATGAAGGAAAACATATTGAACATAGTATTTGAAATTTTAGCATGTTTAAAAATAAGTTTAGACTTCCCTGGAGGTCCCGTGGTTGGGACTCCACGCTTCCAATTCAGGGGGGCGGGTTCGATCCCTGGTCGTGGAACTGGCATCCCATATGCCGCGTGGCACGGCCAAAAAAAAAATAGTTTAACTGATGGGGATATAAACACATTACAACCACATTGGAAAACTGCTTGACAATTTCTTACCATACAACAGGAGAATTCCACTTCCAGGTATTTACCCAAGAGAAATGAAAGCATATGTCCAGACACGCTTGCACACAACTCTTCACGGCAGCGCAGTTCAGAAAAGCCCCAAACTGTAAATGACCCAAATATTCATCAATAGGTAAAGAGGCAAACTGGGGTCTGTCCATATTTCACAACAATAAAAAAGGACAACCAACCAGTAGTACAGCAACACGATGAATCTCCCAATATGGCACTGAGGGGAGAGGGCAGAAACACAAAGGTATGCTGTACAGTTTCATTTTTGTAGAATTCTGGAAATGACAAAGTAAGGTGTTGCAACAGAGAGCCGATCAGAGGTTGCCTGGGGCTGGGGGGAGGGGTGTGACTGCATGGGACAGGAGGGAACTTTCTGGGATGGTGGAGATGTTCTGTATCTTTTTTTTTTTTTTTGAGACATTCTGTGTCACGATTGTGGTGCTGGTTACATGGTTACATGACAAAGGGTGGTTACGCTTATCAAAACTCAATTGTCCACTTAAAATGGGTACATTTTATCGTATGTAAAAGTGAGTTTATTCTGTGCACAGGGCCCTTCTGCGTGTGCGGTCCTGCATGGGTCCCACACCCATGAAGCTGGCCCTGATTCTGCTTCCTGACTTTTCAGATACTTTCACATACTCTGTGTGTGTGTGTGTGTGTGTTATGCTACATAAATGGGATCTCCCTACAAACACTTTTTAAAATTCATTTTCTAACTCAATAATGTGCTGAGGTCACCTCTCCCAGCCAATAAATCTAGCTGCACCTCGTTCTCCTGAGAGTACTGCCCTGTGGTGTGTCCCAGAAGGAACCATCTCCTTTTGAAAGCATTTTAGGATCTTTTCCACTTTTCAGAGTATCATCACCCAGCCACCACACAGTATGGGCCTCTGCACACAAACATTTCTAGGCCTTTTCCCAGCAGCCCGGGCCCCTCCCCACATAGGACACCATCTCTGACGTGCCTAAAGATTGCCTTTTGCATTTCCCTTCCTGCTTTCTTTTTCTTGAACTTTAAATAGAGTGGGTAGGTCTCTCTAATCAGCGTTCTTCAGCTCAGAGACTTCTGCTACCCCTCCCCCTCCAGGGGCCCCTGGGACCTGATCCCTGAACCATGAACCATGCCTGTACCTGAACCATGCCTTGTCACTCCGGGGACCTTGAAGGAAGTCCCCAGGCTAGAAATCAAGGCTGCCATGGGGCTCTGGGGGTCAAGCAGTCCATGCCTCTGCCCTGGTAGGATTGTCACTGAACATTCGCTGCATTTCCCGCAGCCCTGCCACACTTGGGAAGGGTTCCCAGACTCAGGATTTCCAGAATCTACCACAAGGCTGCCTTAGATCTTCACTGGGGAGGGATACGGCCACATTCAAAGTCTCAACCTATGTTTTTACCATATACAGCTTGATGCTGGTTCCCACACCTGCTGGCAACAGCCTCTCCGGCCTCCTGCCACTGGCTTTGAGGGTCTGCCGAACCCTCAGGGTCAGAGGAACTGATGGGCGCAGCGACATCGGCCAACGTTTGTTTACAACCATCAGGGCCGTTTGAAATGGAGGTGGGTGATGGCCTCTGATCAGCTTCATGGCCCCAGGAAAGTCACCTGATCCTTGGCGTCCACCTTTGTTGAACAATGACATCCCTGCACTAGGTGATCTTTAAGGGTCCCTGAGGTTTGGTCCAGGTCCTAAAATGTCAGGGTCCTGGCTCTCCACATCCAGAATGGGAGGCACTTTCCATAGCGTAGGACTTCAGTCTGTCCTGCTGGGAGGAGGAGGGCGCTCCGGTGGGCAGGGTAGGCTCTCATGGGAGCAGCTGACCAGTGAAACCCGCTGTCTGATCTGGGCTGGATGGGTAGGTCAGTGTCTACCCGCCCAGAGCATTCCGGAGAAGGGATCTCAGGCCCCATCTGGACTCAGGTCCCTCAACACTGATCACTGGTCTCTTTGTATCTTTTGGGTCCAGAACTTGCCCCACAGTGGTGATCACTGCAGTTGATCAGTGGTTCTTTGGGGGAAGGGACACGTACATTGTCAGCCGTAAGCAAAGCCGGACACTGATGGTGGTAAAGATTTTATTTGGTGATAACTCCTGCCTTGGGGAGGGAGTCCAGCGTTGATTAGGCTCCATGTGGATTCGCACAGTGGTGACTGGGCGATTCAAAGGGAGAATGAGGTGGAGCTTGGGGGGACTCTGGGGGCTATAGCAGGGTCTGGGAAGTGAAAATATGCCCGCAGCAGGTAAGAGGGTGGGGCAGCGTCTGCGTGATTAGGCCAGCTGTGTCTGCTGGCTGGCGGTTATGGAGTTAGGTTTCTGCCCCCCCAGAGACAGGGAGACAGAGGCCCCATCCTTCCTGATGATAACATTTGTAGGAATGGCTCTTGGTCCTTGAGAGAGACACTGTAAGGTGGCGGGAGATACGTGCACATCTCAAAGGGACAGAGAAAGGATTTACGGTTGTAGGTTTTTAAAATAAATGCTCTATGGAAAGGGAGGTTAGGGGTCCATCCTCAGGTGTTGGCTGGAACTGAGACAGGCTGGGACCTGGGACCCTTTGCTGCAGGGCTGCAACACTTGCACCTGGATACACCTCTCCTCGGGCAACAAAATACAAAGAAACTGTATGAGACTAAAAATAACTGCATGCATGCTCGGTTATTTGTGGCAAATTCTGGACCCCAAAGATACAAAGAGACCAAAAAACCCAACTGTCACTTTTGAAGAGCCTGGAGAAAAAACAGGGTGTCGAGAGCAAAAGCTGGGTACTGCGCATGTCCCCTTGCACACAATACCACCAGAGGGGTGGGCAAAACACCTAAGCCACCCCTCCGGCCCGACCCCTGGACACACCCCTACCCTCACCCCATATGAAAAGCAAGCTTGCCCCCCTTGGGGAGCAGGCAAGCAAGGGAACCTGTGGTTTGTTCTCTCTCCCCGCTGCTGCAGCGGGGGCCCCAGTAAAGCCTTGCCTGAAATTCTTGTCTGGCCTCTAGTCAATTTCTATTCATGGGGGAAGGCCAAGAACCCTGGTCGGTAACAACCAACAGTAAATTCTTTTGGCGCCTTGAGCTTTCCCAGACAGGAACTCAGAGTGGGGCTGGGTCATCCCAGGGATGTGGTGCTAGGCTTCTAGAAGCCATGCTAGAGCCTGGTCTAGTCTCCTAGGGCAGGGCTTTGGACCGAGTAGTTCATGCCGTGAGTTTCTGAAGTTCTCAACACAGAGGATTTTCCTTCCTTCACCTTTGTGCTAGGCTGGTGGCCTTTAGATGGGAAGGGGCCCAGGTGGTTGTAGGGGAATCGATTTCCGGGTCCCTGATGTCCTGTACCCCTCCCAGGCCGAGTCCTTCCCATCCCCTTGCATAATTGTTTTTCTTCCACTTTACTAAAACCATGCAGATCCCACCTTTCCAGATCCTCCGGTGGGGAAAAACCACTGAGGCACCGACAAAGGGACAATCTGGTGACAAGGAAGTAAATGACTCTTAGATAACACATCATCTTACAAGTCGCATGGTTTCTAGCTTTTATTTTCAACAGCATCTTAACAATTAAGAAGTAACTTGATGCTAGATTGCTTTGTGATGTTTGGCATCTAACTTGGACACAGTTGAAAAACTTGAGTGGCATCACTAAAAAATGTCCTTTTAGTTCCATCCAGTCGGCACTCACATCTATAAAAATGGAAAACAACGTGCTGATGCCTGTCTTGTTTGAGCAATAAATAATACCCACCCATGGATACTTCGGCTCAATGAGAGGGAAGAAATTTACACACCCCACTAAGAGAGAGAGACATTTACTTATTTATTTATATTCATTTATTTATGCCTGTTTTGGGTCTTTGGTGCTGTGCGCGGGCTTTCTCTAGTTGTGGCGAGCAGGGGCTACCCTTTGTTGTGGTGCACGGGCTTCTCATTACTGTGGCTTCTCTTGCTGCGGAGCACGGGCTCTAGGCACTCGGGCTTCAGTAGTTGTGGCACACGGGCTCAGTGGTGGTGGTTCGTGGGCTCTAGAGCACAGGCTCAGTAGCTGTGGCACATGGGCTTAGCTGCTCCGCGGCATGTGGGATCTTCCCGGATCAGGGCTCGAACCCGTGTCCCCTGCACTGGCAGGTGGATTCTTAACCACTGTGCCACCAGGGAAGCCCCTACCTACATGCTTTTATAGTAGCTTGAACAAAGGGAGGTAACTGTGGAAAAGGAAGCTATATGGGAGAGGAAGGAAGGTAAGAATTACAGTATTTTAACAAGATCTGTTTGTATAGAATTCTCTCCATCTCATCTTCTTGTCCTTGACGTGATAAGAACGTTACTTTCCTTCTGGAGTAGGAGGACATCTTTCATATGGGAGTTTCATCTTCTGATTTTCTGAAAAAGAAGGAAGGTCAGAGTGTTTTTCTTGTATTTGTTGTTTTTCAAGTGCCTTTAACTCAAAATAATACTTACGCCAAAGTGGCAGATATGGGGGCGGCATATTCTGCCACCCTTCACCCCCCATGTTCACAGCAACATTATCACAATACCTATAATGGAGAAGCAGTCCGTTGATGGGTGTGAACTGATAAGCAAAGTATGGTCCATCCGCGTGATGGAATACTCTGCAGCCTTAAAAACGAAGGCGGTTCTGTCTCATGCTACAGCACAGATGAACCTTGAGGCATTACGCTAAGTGAAACCAGCCAGTCACAAAAAGATGAATGCTGTATGATGCCCTTGATATGAGATACTTAGAGTAGTTAAAATCATAGAGACAGAAAGTAGAATGGTGGTTTCCAGGGGCTGGAGGGAGAGGGGCTGGAGAGTTATCGTTTAATGGGTTCAGAGTTTCAATTTTACAAGATGAAAAGAACTAAGGAGATGGATGGTGGTGGTGGCTGCACAACGTTATGAATGTGTTTCATGCTACTGAACTGTACGCTTAAAAATGGTTAAGATGGTAAATTTTGTGTTGAGTGTCTTTTACCACCGTTAAAAATTTGAAAAAAAAAAAAGAAAGGATGATGGTGGATATCAACACTAGGTTGATTTAAAAGGACGATGTAACCGTTTTCTTTTAAAATGTCAGTATTTAAAATGTGACATTGAATATGAAATGTGAGTCACATCCTGCTTCATCGGACTTTGGGTGAAACATTTTAGAAAATGACTTAAGAATGTGTGCGGGCCTGGGATGCAGCCTTCTTAAAAGCATTTCACAGCGAGCAAACTCCCACCCTTGGGCTACATCCGACCCGGTGCTTGTTTCTGTATGGCCTGAATGCTAAGAATGGTTTTTACATTTTTAAGTGGGTGAACAAAACTACAAAGAAGAATATTTTGTGATACATAAAAATGCTATGAAATTCACATTTTAGCTCATTCATGCTAATTCATGCTCATTCATCTATGTCTTGTCTGTGGCCGCTTTCCCATCCCTCGGCAGAGTGGAGCAGTTGCGACAGAGACCATGTGGCCAGCGAATCCTCAAATATTTACTATCTGACCATTTACAGGAAAAGTTTGCCAACTGCTGCCCTAGACCGTGGATTCAGGAAAGCCTCATTGTAACTCCAGCTCTGCTCCTAACCATGGATAAATCATTTCACCCCTTCCAGCCTCAGGCTTCTCATCTGAAAAAAAAAATGTGCTGCTTGGACAATGGTCTCTGAGTTCTCTTCCAGCTCTAAAAATTCAAGAGAGTCTGGGAGAGCAATTCATACTCAAGTGTTAATGACTGATACTTCCCAGGAGGACTTGCCTTTACACGACACCTGAAGAGACCTTTACCCAAAGGGATAAAGCGTTAATGTCAGGATTTCAGGCACCATGGGTTGGTGGTGGTGATGTTGGTAAAGGAGCTCCTTTCAGCATCACTGGATTTCAGTGCTTTCTGTGAACAAAACAAATCAATCTGCCCAGTTACAAACACTCGCCACCTTCCCCAGAGACCAATCCTGGTCCAGCCTGTAGATTTCCCGGGCCCTGTAGATGCCTCAGGGAAGGCCAGGCACAGAATAGACCAGAAACAGCACTGAGCTCTAGCTGGTCCCTGCTCTGTGCCAGGCTAGGTGGCAGGATGGGCTCTGTCTCTGTCTATGGGAAGCTCCCCTCCTGAGCAGGCTTGCAAGGAGCAGTGGGAGGTGCCTCGTGAGTTACAGGCAGACCAGGGACGGACCACACCTGGCAGGGGAGCTGCTCCAGGTCCCCAGGAAGCATACTGTGCAACACCCCACCCACTCCAGTGAGCTGTGCACTGGGGTCTTGGCCAGAGGGAGGTGCAATAAACAGAAAGGGGCGATGGCTGGGTGTTCAGGGTCTCCCTCTGCCTCCCCCCGACTTCCTCTGGCCAGGGCACCAGCCATGCTCTGCTTGCCCACGTATCAAATGTGGCCACGCCGGCTTTTGTGGAGGGAGAAGCCCTGAGGAATTGGGGTGGGGGGGAGAGGGGTGCACCTAGTGCCAAGAGGGTGACAAGTTGGGCGACAAGTGGCCCTACCTCATCACAGAGGGCCACGTCTCCTTGCTGCAGCCCCAGCCGATCGTAGCTGGCTGTTGAGGTTCCAGGCCTGGCATGGCAAAAGTTTCTGATTTTTCAAAAGAAATCAGAAATCTAGAATCCTATGTGAAATCTCCCGATTTTCAAATGTTGGCGGTTCGTTTCCAAAAATTTAAAAACACCAAGCTGGCCTCCAAAAGCACATCTGTAGGTCGAATTTGGGTTCCAGGCTGCTGGTTTGAGAATCTAAGAAGGAAAATCTGAAGTCTTGGACTCAGGAGCTGGGACTCCTGTCTCAGCCTGGCACTGACCGTGCGGCCCATGGGCCTGTCACCAAAGCACCTTCTTTCTCATCTCCAAAGTGGGATCATGGTCCCGGACTTTGCAGGCATTTCCTGGGGTAGCACCACCTCCAGTGGTCGGGTCACACGTGTGTGTGGAAGGCCTCATGACGGTCCTTCCTTTCCTGAGTGGGAAACTTGCCAGTGTTTCCTGATGACAAGAGAAGTGAAGCTGGGGCCGGTGATCTGGTGGGTTTGAGGCTCTGCCCACCTCTCTGTTACTCGTGGTTTCTGGAAGGAAGGGCTAGACTTACCAGGGCAAGGTGCCAGCTGGCCATCTCATTTTGCCCTTGCAGGTGCTGCAAAGGCCTGTCTGGCAGCCCTCCCCCACCCAAGGAAGGCTCTCAGACCAGAGATGATCTAAATCTCCCTGATCGAGACCCTGGGGAGGGGTTGGCTGCTGAGACAGCACTGATAACCTCGTCGCTCCGGCACACAGACTGTTTTCCGGTTTCCATGTGGGCGTTTTCCCCTCAGAGGAAAATTCAGTGTCCTTGAGTCGTCTCTTCCCTGCTGAGGGTGCCCTAACCAGTGTGAGGCCGTCCGGAGGAAAGGCCTGCAGCCCCTGGCTCGGGGCCCCATCACGAGAACCTAGCGGGTGTGGGTGTAGAGCAAGGCCTTGGACCCCACGATTGGATTTTTGGATTCATTCTGCTAGTCATCGGTTGGTCCCCAAGCTTCTAAATATTTTCCATCCGTAGAAACGAGATCATAACAGTAGCTGTCACGCGGGGCTATTAGGATTAAATGCCATCATGTAGGTAAAGTGCTTGCATGGAGCCGGCACGTGGAAGGGCAGCCTTTGGAACAGGAACAGAATAAAGATTTGCCAATGGAATGAAAGCAAAAACAAATGAATGAGGAGGAACATTTGTTCTAAACCATGGGTTGTACAAGAATGATTTATCTCTGCTCTCGGTGTATGTTGAGTCCCAATGCCACGCCCCACAGACTTGCTTTCTAATTGTGTTTCATCTTCTCATCTTGCTTCATTGAGAAGTAATATGCTGAGGGACTTGGCGTTCAGGAGTGTCACTCACATCCCACCCAGGACTCTGTGCCGGAGTGGGTGGTCTCCTCGCCCCATGGGCAGGGCCTGGGCTCACCGACAAGCCAAAACAACCCGGGGCTGGGCTGGGACCCTCAGGAGCGCTAGCAGGTCTGATGGGGGTGTGACGGGGTGTGCTGGAGTGGGTGGGGCAGGAGTCTTCTCATTGCTTTAAATTGGGGCAGAAAGGAAGGGTGATGGTGACAACTTTTTACAACTTAATACAAAACCTTTTGGGGACACAGATGTTCGGCTCGCTGCATAAGCTATTTATAGAAACGCATGTCAAAGGAATGAGCACGACATCTTCTCAGACAGGTGATGAACCAAAGACCTTCTGATGCCGTGTAAAGGCTGCCAGTTCGATTTCTCCAAGGGCCAAAAGCTGGGCGGGGCCTCTTCATTCCATCCCCTCCCCAGGACAGGGAGAAACCACGCCATGGGAACAGGGGGGCTCAGGACCCATTTCAAGGATCTTCCCAGAGCAAGGGGCCCAGAGGGTTTCCACTTTGCCTTAAATGTATTAGTGAGACCTACTCTTTTCGCTACAGCTGGCCCTTTTGTGTTTCCATTTTCCATTCATCTTGACAGAGTAATGCTCTATAAAGTATCAAAGAATGGCACAAGCCCACCACGCTAGGAAGGTGGGTGGCAGGCAGTGGTAGCTCCCATGCTTATTCATCCACTGATGTGGGTGATTCAGATTCAGCACCAGAGGGGATGTCTAGAGGTGTCTGTGGACAAGGAATGCAAGTGCAGAGGGCCTGAAAGGCACTCGGACAAAAGTTGAAGTGACCCCTCTGTCCCTCCCTCCTTCCCTCCCTCCCTCCCTTCCTCAAACATTTATTGAGCAGCTACTACCTGCCAGACTCTGTTCTGGGTACTGAGGATACAACAGTGAACAAAGTAGGCAAAAAAATCCCTGCCCGTGTGGGGCTGCCATTCCAGCCTGCCTCTCCTCTCTATATGGTCCTCTGCTTGTGATGTGTAAGTCTCGTCATTCCAGGCAGGTGCCAAGATCTTTCACTGAATGTTTAACAAGTATTTATTAGCACCAGGAGCAACTGGAGCGTCAGCACAATGTCCTACCCATCCTTGCATCCCTAGAGACGGGCAGAGAAGATGACCCAGAGTGGACACTCATAAAATATTAATTTTTTATATATGTATATACACATATATATATAAAGACATTGGTCGGGGTGGGGCAGTGAGGACAGAAGAAAAAAACAGCTTGAGGAACTTATAATCTTTAAAAGAAGTTTTTTACTGAAGTGTAGTTGATTTACAATATTGTGTAAGTTTCAGGTATAGAGCATGAACTTATCATCTTGATGGAGAAAATATGAAAAAATAAGAAAGTAAAATAATATAGAGAATCGAACAATAAAGTAAATGGATAGTGGGTGGTGGGGCCTGGTTTCTTCCTGCTGGAGAGGCAGGTTATGGGTGAACAGGAGGAGGCTGGAGTATCCACGTGGTACTGGATTAGAGGTGGAGGCATTAGTGTGAGCTCATGCTTACCTTAATATGCACACAGGTGGCTGCAGGTGGATGGGTTTAGGGACTTGTATATGCACACAGGTTAGTGCACACACATACAATTTCCTTGCTCTGTCAGCTACGTGAGCCTAGAGACATCTATGCTCCGGGGGCAACGAGTACACCTAGTACCCAGTGCATAGCTTGGTTTCTAAGATTCTTCTACAACAAGAGGAACCAGGGCTCCTTAGTGAAATGGCTGATTCTAGGACTGGTGCAGGGATTATACCAGATGAGCCTGGAGCATCTTATAGCCGAAAAGTGAGGAAGTGTTCCACAGGCAAAGAAACATACCATGATGGGGTCAGTGAAGCGGTCCTGGAGCCAGTGGAAAGAGGCCCCCAGCGGCCAAAGCTGGCAGCTTTGACCAACAAAATAAAGCAGTGTTGGATTAGAGTCCAAAGTAAAAGCCCATGAACCCACACTGACAGAAGTAAATGATCGAGTAAATAAATAGAGGAAAACAGACAAATCTCCCATGCAGAAAACTTCCACATAATTTATGAAGCTACTTCATCCCCAAGGGGGTGAATCCTTCCTCCCCATTCCTTAAATGTGGGCTGTGCATAGAAGCTTCCTTCCAAAGAGGATGGTATGGAAAGGGGAGGAAAGAAGAACTTTACATGGAGAAACCTGACAAATACTGCTGCAGCTGGGTGATCAAGGTCAACGTCAGCAGTGATAACAGTCGTGATGATAGATGGACCGTTGATGGAGTGGGGCGCACACGGCCCTTTACCTCTGTGGTCTTCTTCTCCCAAACCCATAACCCCACTCTAAGCATGAGAAAAACGAAACACCACAATTGAGGGTCATTTTACAAAGTACCTGACCAGTATTCAAAACTGTCATTGTTATCAAAAACAAAGTCTGAGAAACTGTGAGAGTCGAGAGGAGTCTGAGGAGACATGTTGGTTCCATGTCATTTGGTATCTTGGATGGGGTCCTGATAAAAAGGGCATTAGGTAAAAATTAAAGAGATCTGGGCCTCCCTGGTGGGGCAGTGGTTGAGAGTCTGCCTGCTGATGCAGGGGACACGGGTTCGTGCCCCGGTCCGGGAAGATCCCACATGCCACGGAGCGGCTGGGCCCATGAGCCATGGCCGCTGAGCCTGCGCGTCCGGAGCCTGTGCTCCGCAACGGGAGAGGCCACAACAGTGAGAGGTCCGTGTACCGCAAATAAATAAATAAAGAGGTCTGAATAGCATGCAGACTTTAGTTAATAATAATGTATCAATATCAGCTCATTAATTGTGATACATTTGGCATGCTAATGTAAGGGGTTAATAAGAGGGAAAGCTGAGTGTGGGGTGTAGAACTCTGTACTATCGATGCAATTTTTCTGTAAATTGAAACTATTCTAAAATAAAAAGTTAATTTTTAAAAATGAAATATGCCATAAGAAAAATGGGAAGAAGCCTTGCTTGTGATCTGAGCAGAGAGCAGGCCAGACCTAAGGAACTGGAGGAGCCATCAGCACAGACGCTAGAGGCTGAGCTGGCTCCGTCTTCCTGGGTGTGACAGACTGGCGGCTGGGTCCTGCCACCTCCTTCCCCTCACCCTGATGATGTTCCCCTGTTTTCACCAGCCTGAGCTGCCCCTGCTGTGTGCCCGCTCCCGGGCACCTGCTAGCCCTGGGTCGCCACCTCTGGACTCCAGGGAGCCCAGGAATGTTGGGAATTCAAGACGTGAGCTCTGCCCGGACACACTTCCATGCCAGGTTCCCCTGTAACTGTCTCTGCCCAGCTTGTGAGCCTCCTGAAGGCATCGACCCCATCCTCTCTCGGTTCCAGGGCTCCCAATGGGCCCGGCCCCAAGGGTGCCCGTTAAAATGTCATGAAATGAACATCCCTGAGCTCGTAGCCGTGAGACAGGACTCCAAACACCATCGGATCACACAGTGAGAAAGGGATGCTCTTTTAAACTGTGTGCCAGCCTTTCTCTGACATCAAGGAGAACGTCTCACTCCCACCCTCGCCCATCCCCACATGTAACCAAGAACAGGCGGGTCTTAGGCTCAGATTCAGCAAACCAATGTATCTAGCAAGAGTAAGAGCATTGCTTGATTTTAGAATTGCCTTCAATTTGTAGCAAGTGATACTGGTTTTCCATTTAAAATAGCAACGATAAAGTTTCCTTTAAATGTGTTTTAAATTTTAATACAATTTCATAGAGAAAAGTTGAAAGAATAACAAAGAATTCTTGGATGCCCTTCATCCAGATTCCCCTAGAGTTAATGTTTTACTGCTTTTCCCACTCTCTGTCTCTCTTGTTTGTCTGTCTGTCTGTCTCTCTCCCCTCCCCCTTCCCCGGCCCCACACGGATTATTATTATTTTTTTGTGTGTGTGTGGTACGCGGGCCTCTCACTATTGTGGTCTCTCCCGTTGCGGAGCACAGGCTCCGGACGCACAGGCTCAGCGGCCATGGCTCAGGGGCCCAGCCGCTCTGCGGCATGTGGGATCCTCCCAGACCGGGGCACGAACCCGTGTCCCCTGCATCGGCAGGCGGACTCTCAACCACTGCGCCACCAGGGAAGCCCGGATTATTTTTTTTAACCATTTAAAAATAGGCTGTCCCTTCACTCCTAAATACTTTCATACTTCAGTTGTAATTCCTAAAAGCAAGAATATTTTCTTACATAGCTATAGCACACTTAACACTGATACAATACTATTATCTGATCTGCAGACCTCATTCCAATTTTACCATCTGTCTCAGTAATGTCCTTCATAGCAAAACAAAATCCCAGCTCATGCCTTGCATTCAGCTGCTGTGTCTCTTTTGCTCCTTTAATCTGAACAGGTCTTGGGTCTTTGTATTTTGTGATAATAGCATTTTTGAAGTGCATGCTAGATATTTTATAAAATGGCTAAGATTTCTTTATAAATAAAGTTTAAAAACATGACTCTACTTAAAGAAAAACTATTAAGTAAGCAAGAGAACAAATCTTTCACAGATAAAGAAAGGAAAAACACACAGAAAACCGAGGTTTGAGAACTACTGGTTTAAGTCAACTTCATTCTGGGGTGGTCAGGGCTGGCACGCTGGGTAAAGGACGAGGGTAAAGCGTGGGACAAAGGCTGTTCCAGACTCTGGGCGTGAGCTCACCCTCGGGGGGAAGGGATTGGGTGCTGGGTTTCTCCTGGGTGCTGGCGAGTGGCTGGGAGGAAGGTGTGCTCTCGTGTGGGTCCACGGTGCATGCAAATCCCAGCTGTGTAGGTCACCAGAGAACAGGCCATAAAGTCAGGGATGGAGAAGAAAGCCTGACAAAGCAGCTGGAAGACTCGTGTGTGGACGGGAGAAGAGGTGAGTTTCCGGAAGTGGGGAATCTCAGGATCCTTACTGGGCAGGGCTCCAGAGGCCGTGCTGTGGCCGTCACCCGAACGCTCTGGGAGGCTCCCCACAGCCGGAGATGCAGGGTGACTAGCCTGTCTCTGGCCCTATCCCCAGGAGAGGTGGCCAGGATGGTCTTCTGTGGCCCTGGACCCCGCAAGGGCCTTCGCGAGGGATGGGTTGCTCTTGCCAGAGGGTGAGTGTGGGCATGAGCCGGGTGGTCCGCAGGGAGCCAGGCCTACGTGTTGGGGCTGCTGGGTGCCTCTAACGCACGAGGACAAGAGCAGGACACAGCAAACTTTGGGAAGTCAGGGCCTGCCACAGAAGGCGCCACGGGGCTGGGGGAGAAGAGGGTGACCGTCACAAGGGTGACACAAAGGGTGTCACTGTGTCCAGGTTGCGCAGAAGAGCTGGGGTAGTGATGGTTACTGACCCCTGGGTGTTGCAGCGTCTCATCCTCAGATGAGAGCCACCTCCTCTGGCCTCCATGTGGGGCTTGGGAGTCTGAGTGAGGCCCAGGGGAGGGGTGGCCATGCCCCAGAGGGGAGACCGGGATTTGCCAGACTCTCGTATATTCCAGAGGGAGAGCGATGCACGGCCTGGGGGGCCGTGGGGGACAACGTGCTCGTGAGCGCAGGACGTGGATCAGTTTTCTCTGCCCGCCGTGTGAGGGTGGAGGGGAGACTGTGGGCCTAGCTCTGCTCAGCCTGGAGGGCAGGAGGCCCCACAGGCAGGGAGGGTGCTTGGGAACCAGTCCCCCAGAAGGAAGCTGAATGTCCAGCAGAACCATGGCCCTGGGGGGCAGCTGCCCCTGCTTCTGCACTTGTGGGCGGCTGGGTGTGTGGGAGCCAGGAAGGGGCACCTGCCTTCAGCTAGGATGGGCTGCAGTCCTTGGGGCGGGGTGGGGGAGGAATCCTCCCCCAGGAAAGGATGCATCTCGATCCTCCCTCGGCCTCCGTCCTATCCCCGTTGCTCTCCAGCATCAACCTTCCCATTTTCTTTTCTGTTCCTCTTCCCGCGTGCTGTGCGGAGCCCTGCTGACTGGCTGAGAATCCGGCTCCCAGGCCGCAGCTGGGTGACCTTGACCTAGTTCCTTGACTTCTCTGGGCTACACTTTTCTTACCTGGAAAACAATGGAAATTAGGATAGCTCACTGCCCTAGGAGGGTGTGAGGAATAGGTGGGGCCACAGGTGTGAGGGATGCGGGATGGCGCCTGGCTCGGGGAAGCACAGATAAAGGCGGCAGCTTGGTGGGGCCTTGCTGTCTGTTCCGTTGTCTGCTCAGACCAGCCCTGCCTCCGCTTCTCCGCCTCTGTCTCATGATGCACCCTCTCTCTCCTCTCTCTCTGTCTCTCTCTTCTTTGTCTTCCTCTGTTGCTATTTTGGTCCTTCCTCGGTGCTGGCGGCGAGGGATGAGCCTCTTTTCATGTCAGGATGCAGAACCCCGTCAAACTGGTAAACAGCTGAAGGATGTGGTGGGAGATGAACTTTCCACTGAGGCTGCTTTGAACTCGTCCCTGCCTTGATGGGTCTCCCCAGCTCCTCCCCGCTTTGGAGACTCCATCCCACCTTCGTGAAGTGGGGACAAGGGCCTGGGGCCACGGCCAGGAGGCACCCACGCCGAGTGGCCACACGGGGCTCCAGTCCCCTCTGCCCGGCTCCAGAGCCTCCGAGAGGGTCTCAGGGAGGGGCGGAAGTGGACACCACAGGTGGGGTGACAGGGAGGGACGGGGAGCTGAGCGGCGGCTCAGCGGATGTGCATCGGAGGCGAGGCTTCTAGCGGAAAAGGTACCAGGAGGCGATGCCCAGCCAGGGCTGGGAAGCCTGAGCCTGTGCCGCCGGGAGTGGTCTCAGAGCCTTGGAATCACGTCAGCGCGGCCCGTAGAGCGGACAGGAGCCGGGGACCCTGGTGGGGTATCCTGCCCAAGTCTCCTGCTGGCCTCATCCCTGGCTGACCCAGATCTGGAGGCCACAGAACTGTGGGCCTGAAGAGCAGTGAGATGCTCGGCTAGGCCTTCCGACTTGTAAGTGCAGAATCGAGCCTTTAGTGTGGACCTGACCACTTCAGGAGGCTGCGGGGAGTAGCAGCAGGGCCTGGCCACACCATGATGAGCTGGCATCTACGGGAGAAACTCAGAGGCATCCCGAGACTCAGTTTTCTCCACCATAAGATGGGGACAATAATAACACCTCACAGGACTGTTGTGAGCACAAATGAGGCGGTACCTGTGTCATGCCCAGAACGGTGCCTGACGCATTGTAGGGACTCAGGGATGGAAGCTATTATTAATGTCACTGTCCTATTACCATCGTGGCTGGAGGCTGCTGTGTTGGGAAATCACCTCCCATGTATGTGATCGCCCTCCAAATCTTAGACTCATTCCCCATTCTCCAGTCCTGGCCACCAGTGTTCCATGGCCATCGCCCAGGTAGCCTTCCTCAAACCCATCTCCACTTTGCAGCAGAGATCTTTCTAGAGGATCCCTCTCATCAGATCAGTTCCCTGTCTTAGAAACTACTCATGACTCCCCAGTGTCTCTAGAACAATGACCAAACTCCTGGGAAAGTTTCACAGACCCTCTGAGATGCTCTCAGTGACCTCTCCCACTTATGCCCTCCCTGCCCAGTCCCAGGCTTCAGCCAACATACACCACACAACTGTTCAGCAAACTCCTATACATCCTTCAATAGCCTATTCATTTGTTCCCTTTTTGTCATGCTATCTCCAAGAAACTCTGGCAGTTGGTGGCTTCTTCCCCTCTGTCCACACAGCACTCTCTACAATGTGCTGGAGTCCTGAATGAGGCAGAGGTTACGTGCTTGGGTAGCACATGGGACAAAACTTGAATACGGTCAATATTACTTTTGAAAATCCCTTGAGAGGTGTAAAGAAGCAAGGCGCCTGGGAATGTGGATAGAATGCCCTTTTTTGTATAAGGATGGGTGTGGGGGGGAAGCAAGAGGTATTCCTATTTGCTGGTGTTTGCATCAGAGAAATAAGTGTTTACTTGGGGATGGGGAAGAGAGGGGAGAGGGTAGATGGGTGGGTAACAAGATTTTAATGATATACGTTTGTATGTTTGGAGTTTTGAAGCATGTGAACATATTTACTATTTAAAAGAAGGGAGGAAGGGGGGAGGAAGGAAGGAAAGGAAAGGAACAAAGGAAAGAAGGAAGGAAGGAAGGAAGAAAGGAAGGAAGGAAGGAAGGAAAAGAAAATGCAAGCTCCTTATGAAGTCTCCTGTATTTGAGTCTGTCCTGTGCTGCCTCCAACCAGATGTTTCTCCCTCCAATGTTAGAGCAGCCAGAAGAAGCAACGGGTTTGTGTTTCAAGCCCATCACATATGAAAAATGTGAATCATTAATAACCAAGATCCCATCCAGTGTGGTAAGATGCCCACTCAGTGAATGGTTCTCAGGGTCTGAGGGAACAGAGTCCCGGCTCCCATCTCTCATCTCTCTTCCCGGGTGTTTGTTCACTGAGGGGTATGATGGGCTCAGTTGTGCTTTTTCTTTCTCTTCTGCGGCTGAGTAGATACACTTAAGTTCCTGTGGTTTAAATATGCCCATGATGCGCCCCCACCGTTCAGTGTGGTGGTTTCACATTGGGCTTTGGAGTTAGGTAGAAAAGTTGTACTACTTGCCAAGCTGTGTGACCTCTGGCTAGTCACTTAACCTCTCTGGGCCTCAGTTTCCTTATTTATAAATTAGGGATGATACTAACTTCTCAGGGAGCTCTTTTGTGGATTATAAGAAATAATACATGCCTGGCACGTAGTAATTGCCACTCACTGTCATCATTATCACCATCGTGGTCACCACCACCACACCCATGGAACATATTGCAGTTACTGATCTTTGTATCTGTCTCCCGCAGGGAAGAGCCAGGTTTCATTCCTCTCCGTGCCCCAGGGCCAGCATAGAGCCTGGCCACATACAAGTGCCCAGGCAGTGAGTTATCCCATCCCTGAATTTAGCATCTGAGCACCCAGAAGGTGCCTGTGCTGTCGGTGGACAGACAGGCTGGTGTCTCCAGACCTCAGAGCTGGCTGGGGCTCTGTACCCAGCAGTGTAGCTCCAGTGGGCACAGGGACAGGGATGGGTTTCCACTGGAAGTACCATGGTTAACGCTCAGACTCCAAAGCCAGACGGCACATATTAAAATCCCAGTGTTGCTGCTTTTTAGCTGTGTGACTTGGACACTTTACTTAACCGCTTTGAGCCTCAGTTTTCTCACCTATGAAATAGAGTTGGTGTGAGAATTGGCTGTCCTCAGCCTCTTCTCAGGCTGGACCACCCTTTACCTTGAAAGACACCTGGTTTCTTGCTCTGTCTTTGCTTACGCTATTCCTTCAACTTGGAATGCCCATCTCTCTCCACTCCCGTAGCTAACTCCTACCTACCCTTCACGACCCAGCTCAGGCATCACCTCCTCAGGAAGCCTTCCAGGATGGCCTGCCTCCAGCAGGGTCAGGGGCTCTTGTGGGCCCCATGCATTCCCTGTGTTTCGTTCTCTCACTGCACTCGCAGAGCCGGACAATTGCTGAAGCGCCTTCATTTCAGATATAGCCCCTCCCCCATATCAGTGTTTCCGAAATCGGGGTTCAGCTGCCACATCCATTTAACGTCTTTGTGTTTCCTCTTCCAGATCACTGAGGCATATATAATGCAAGGTCTCTAAAGAGTGGAGGGTAAGCGCACCGCTTATGACTGTAACTCCCCTGACGGGCTTCCATTCCTTCAGGTCACAGTGATGTCATTCATCCCAGCCTCTCCAGTCCCAGCTCAGGGCCTGGCTCTGTAAGGAATGGTCTGAGTGCTCTGGACGCGTAGAGATGCAGGAAAGGTCTTTCCTGGGAGCAGCTCCCATCACCAGGCCCAGGAGACCTGGCAGGAGACCTTGTGGTTCAGGATGCCAGCCCTCAGAAAGTCCCCTGCCATGTGTGACCCTGGTGGTCCCAGGCTGCCTGGGGGCTGGGAGGGAGCAAGGGAGACATGTCTCAGAGTTTCCCCAATTTCTCTCAGTGTGTATGGAACAGAGGGGCCCAGGGATGGGGTGGTGGCTCTGGTGAGAAATGAGGGAGAACTCAGAGGGTGTCACCATCTCCCTGTCTGACTCCCAACGGGCAAAGGTGGGGAGGGGTAGGGTCAAATTGTGAATTGGCTACTAACTCTCTGAGTGACCTTGGACAAGTCCTTTCCCCTGCCAGGGCTCAGCGTCCTCCTCTGTAAAATGAGAGTGAGACAAACCTCCTCTAGCACCAATGTGCTAAGACCCCATGAATCGCTGTCTTCTCTTCTCCCCTTTCTCCTCTTACGGAGATCTCTTGCCTCTACTGATTCATCTACCAATGAGAGGGAACACTCATTGCCAAGCCTCTAGCCCACTGCTGTGTGCACTTTACGGACAAACTTTATAGCAAAGGCTCAGAGATGTAGAGTGACTTGCCGGAGACCACACAGCCAGGACAGGGTGGAGCCGGGATTTGAACCCTGGCTGTCTAAAAAAAAAGGCTTTCCACAAATCCCACAGACCCTGGGAGTCTGATCCCGCCCACCCCAGCACTAGCTCCCCCCCTAGGAATCCCCCGCAGCCCCATGAGGGTTCAGAGGGCCGGAGGAGGGGGCCCCATCACAGGGCAACCACATCCTGTGACGGTTGCCCTGGGGAGTGCCAGCTTTCTTTGCACCTCTGGGAGAGGTGAACGGAAAACAGGCCCCGCTCAGCCGCTCAGGGCAAGATCCACTGAGTGGCCTTCTCCACCATCCCTGGCTCTGGGAGGGCTCAGAGGAAGGCTGACCCCCAGCCTCCTCCCTGCAGGCAGAGCTGGGCATGGGCTGGTGCAGCTGGGCTAAAACCCCAGCCTCTGAGCAACCTGGGATCGAGGCCTTTTCCAGGCAGGCCTGAGATAAAATCTACTCACCCTGCCCTGCTTATGGAGGCTTAGGCTCAGAAGCTTACGGAGGCCCAGGTCAAAATGCATTCAGCGCAGCAAGGCTGGCCTCGCTGATCCAGGGCGCACTGGCAAATCAGGAAGGGGATGCTGAACTCACAGGCATCTGTCCATCACCTCCAGGAGGGCAGGCCCTGTGCCTTCCTGTCGCTGCATCCCCAGCATGTTCCATGGTGCCGGGCCACAGTACTCAATACATTTCCAATTCACCCTGACGTTTGCACCTCGATGGATAGAGCTGCCTCCAACCCAACACACACACAGACACACACACACAGACACACACACACAGACACACACACACACACAGAGGCAGAGCCTGGGTTCTGTGAGTTCAAAGACTTGTCACTCCACCCCTGGTTTCATTCTGCAACTGGTTTAATCTCGGGATACTCAGAGCAAGACACCAGAAGCTGGCCCTGAGCCCTCAGGCCTCTCCCCGGAGGCTGCCTTGGACACGTTTACGGCTCTAGGAGTGACACTGATATTTATGTGTTCATCGGGGAGGATCCCATCCATCCAAGCAGACAGCTGGGGACTCGGGGCTTAGTGCAGCCTCTGGGCCCCTCCTGGAAGACATCTCTGTGCTTCTGCCCCACGGGGACGGAGCCCCACTCTGGGTCTCTGGCGGGGCTGGATGGGACCATCCTTGTAAATCTTTGGAAGCTCAGAATAAGGATTGCTGCCCGGGAATGGTCACTGCAGATCAGGGCTGTGTCTCTGGTGGGCTCCGAGGCTCTCTAGAGGCAGGGCTGGCCTCCGGCCCCGGGTGGTCGAGGGGGGGCAGCCATCCAGCTCCCTGTCCCATCCTGGGCTGTGCGCAGGAAGGCTGGACTCCCTGCTGGGTGCAGGTACCAACCTGAGCTTAGCCTGGGTCAGCTGGCGGCTCCCCCCAGCCAGCCCTAGCACCCACCTGTCAGACCAACAGCAGTCCAACGGCCCCTGCACATGGGGCCTCCCTGCCCCTCGCAGAGCTCCTCTGGGCCCTGAGCTGTCAGAGACTCAGGCAACCAAAGCCTCAGACACATGAGGGTCAGAAGGGGCCTCAGGAATCTCCCAGTTCAAACCTTCCACGCGGGCTGCCGAGCAGTGGCCTAGACTCTGCCGGTTCACCCCTGAGGCAGACAGCTCGGGCCCTTTCAGAGGCAGCACCTCTTCCTCGGGGCTGCTGTTTGGGGCTGGGGGAGGGCTGTGCTGGCAGGTCCTGTTGATGGATGGCGGCTGGGCCATACTAGGTGTGGAGGTTCCTTTCACGTCTCCAGGGGAGGACTCTCAGCTCCTGGGGCATGAGGGGGAGGGTGGGGGGAGGGCAGGGGGAGGAGCCGCGCCGGGCCCAGGCTAGGCTGCTCCAATGTCATCATAGTCTTCATTGGAGGAGGAGTCAGGCTGGGGAGTGAGGGACCCTGTGCGGTGGGAGACTCAGGTCAGTGGGAGGCCCAGTCATTGCGCCCGCTGAGCAGGGACAGAGCTGAGCAGGTCTGGGTCCACATTCCTCTCCCCCGGGATGCTGTGTGAGACCATCTTATAATCTTGTTCATGGCTACCTCCTTTGCTAGAATGTCAGTTCTGAAGGCAGAGCCTTGTCTGTGTAGTTCAGGGCTATAGTTCCTGAGTGCTGGGACCCCCTCTGCTGCCACCAGCTCCCCCAAGGGGCCATCTGGCTGCTTCTGCTTGAATGCCTCCACTAATGGGGAGCTCACTTCTTCTCAAGGCATTCTCTTTGAATCTTTCTCTGCCCCACCTACATCCATTTTCCCTACCTCCCTATATTCTTGTTTGCTTTAAAAAATCCCGTTACTTCTCTTTTTTTTCCCCCGTGGGCCAATGTATCCAGAGCTACCCCACTCATCCACCCTCCAGTCCCTCTCTGTGCCCCCTCCCAAAACCCCCTCCCTTGCCCCTGGCACCTGGACATCCAAACTGCTCAGCAGATGGGAGCTGGGGCGGCGGCTGGAAGTTCTGGTACCACTCTCCGGAGGAGGTGCTGGAGCTGTCATCAGCCGAAGGCCCTGCTGGAAACCCCCAGAGCCAGTCACCCTCTGCCAGGCTAGTTCGCAAAGTGCCAGAGCTGGGAGGCCCTCAAGACTCAGTAGAGTCAAGTCCTTAGCTTGACACCTGAGGAAATGAAGGCCCAGAGAGGGGAGGAGACTTGTCCAAGGTCACACAGCACGTGGCTGCCGAGCTGGGACTAGAGTCCTGAACTCAGACTGGCTCAGGGCTCCCAGCTTTACGCTTCCTCTGGCCAGGTCGGCTACAGGATGGGAGGCTGGAGCTGGCACACAACCCTCCTGGGCCCACCTTACCTGGAAAAGTTGCCTGGGAGCCAGCCAGCTCCAAGTTCAGGGGCTGCCCCAGCAGGGGCTTCCTCTCTGAAGAAAACACTTGAGAGTTCCACGGAGGCAGCCTGCTGCCAGGGCTATTACAGCACCCCTCCCCTGAAGATGTGCTGGAGCCGCCCTTGCTCCTTGGGTGGCGCTGAGGGCCCGTGGAGCGGGGGTCTGCAATGCAGTGTTCAGGGTTGGCAGGTGGGACCCGGGAGGCATGCACCTCTTCAAGTCCTGGGCCTGAAAGACAGAATCATGATAAAGAAGATGCAGTGCAGCAAGAGGGCTTTAAGTTAAACTTGAGAAAGAACTTACTGCCAATGGGAATCGTTAAAGTCAGGAAAGACCTGTTGAGGGAGGTGGCGCTGATGCATTTCAAGGCGAGTGACCTGCTAAGTCTGGAGGCAGGGCTGGCGTCCTAGTCACCCCCCTCCACGTCCCTCCCCAGCCTGACTCACCTTCCTCCAAGGGGGGCATCTGGAACCTGTTCTGCCGGACCTCTTCATCTGTGAAGCGGTGCCGCTGGGAATCTACAAGCAGAGATGGTGGTGAGGAAGGAGGTGGGTAGGCTCCACCCCCTTGTCTGGGGCGTCCGGAGCAGAGCTGGTGTTCTGTGGGATTCGGGAGGCTGAACAGGGCAGCAGGACAACCCTGACGGCTTAGTCTTTTTCATCAGATCCCCAGGCTCAAGTTCTAGTCCAGGCAGACCCCAAGCCTCAATCTGAAACCGGCCTGGGGACAGGCTGCTTCTGGACAGAAACCCTAGTGCCCTGCACCTCCCCAGCCCCAGCCGTCCCTCCTGCCACTTAAGGGAACACGGGGAGTGCTTCTGCTGGGGCAGCTCAGGGCAGCAAAAGGCCAGATGTTGCCCCTGAGGAGCCTTCCAGAGTGAAGCTGAGGGTCTGGTATCTTTGTATCCTGGGCTCTGCGGTACCTCTGTTTCAGAATCAGAGCGGTGCAGATTCATAGCATCTTAAGAACTTGAGTGTCTGGAATCTGGGAATCAGCTTTTTGAATGTGTTACTGCTGACTTTTAGTCTCAGTGTCACAGGATTTTGGACTCCCGGTCTTGCATCTTACATGCCTGGACTCAGAATCTCAGGTTCTAAGGACACTCATCTCTGTGGCTCCCAAATGCTGGACCACGGCCCCGCAGAGTGGAACCATCCACACTGCCCCCCAGAGGCCCTGGTTCAGCAGGTGGGGCCAAGATGGCTGCTGCCCCCAGTACCCATCCTACTGCCCCGCTCCCGGTACTAGGAGACCTCTGGGCTTTATCTGGACACAGCTGCCCACGACAGAGGCTTCGTCTCCCCGCCTCTCTTGCAGCTGCTGGGTTTAAGTTCTGACGGGTGGAAAGTGTGTGGGAGCTGTGGGAGCATCCCTGGCGTCCTGCCATACAGGGTAGGGCACGCCTCACCTTCCCCCTTCCGGCAGCCTAGAATGCAGACACGGTGGTGAGCCACTCTGGACCATGTGGACCGGGCAACGTCTTAGCGACTGCAGAGTATCAAGAAAGGAGCCCGGGCCCCCTCCAACTTCTCCGGATGATGTCATTTGGAGTCTGTGTCACACACAGCCAAACTCTCATCCTAGCTTATAAAGGAGGTCCCGGGTGGGGCTCAGGAAGTTTCGATGAGCTCCCAAGGGATTTCACAATAGATGTGAGAGTCTCTGCTCTCGTCCGACCTCCCGGCCTCACGTGGGTCCTGCCTGAGCACTGGCTTTCCTCCTTCTATATCCCCAACAGGCAGAGAGCAGAGCTGGAGAAGCCGGATGAGAAGTGCGAGCTGGGCTCATGGTGGAGGTGGGCAAGGAGGTGAGATTGACGGGGCAGGATGGGACACAGAAGGGGTGAGAGCATGCGAGAAGCCATCTGAACTGGAGTGCCTCGCATCAGACACAGACGCAGCCACAGTTAGGTGACTGGCGAGGGACTGGTCTTGAGACCTGCCTGACCACAGACAAGCACGGGACAGAAGGTGGTCCAAGGGGAAATGACTAGAGATGTCTCCAGGGTCACAAAGCACTTTGAAAACTTCAGTGCGGGACCATTGAGCGTCAGTCCAGTGGTCACAGCGAGGGAGATGCCCCTCTCATCGTGCAGGGGTCACCAAGGGGGGAAACTAGCGCAGGCCCCCCGGCCAGCTGGGCCCTCTCCCTGGTGCGGGCCGGTGGGCCCTCGGGAGTCCGGGCGCGGGCACTCACTGTAGAAGGTGGTCAGGGCCACGGGAGGCTGGCTGCTGAAGTCATAGTGCTCATAGTCTGAGTCCGAGCTGGAGTTCGAGTCTTCAGGGGGCGGAGCCTGGACCTGGATGGGCAGCTTGGGAACTGGGGAGAGAACAGAGTGGGGAGCGTGGCAAGGCAGGGGGCAGAAAGCTGCAGAGAGAGGCGGCAGAGAGCGCGGACCGTGGGGGCCGGAGACAGAGGGGCAGGGAGTGCGCCAGGCAGCCCATCTCGTACAAGACCGTCGGGCCTGGGTTTTCCAAGCTCCCCCGCGTCCATTTCAAACACGGGGAACTAAATAACATTTCTTTACTTAACAAACACATAGTAGTCCCTGCAGGCCAGGCACTATTCCAACATTTATAAATATTATCTCAGTTAATGCTCATAAGAACTCCGTGAGGTAGCGAGGTTAGCGTCCCCATTTTATAGCTGGGGAAACTGAGGCACAGAGACATTCTCACATTGCCTAGAGAAGCAGGCCACGTGGCTCTTAACCTCTAGACCATAATATTCAGTGAGTGGCTGCTCTGTGCCTACTCTCGTGCTAGGTCTGTGTTCATACTCTCTTCTCAAATATCTGGATATCCTGTGTGCAAAGAATCTTTATAACGTATGGCTGTGTTTTGTATTGGTTTTTGTGTCCCTGAACTCTTTCAAATAAAGGCGATTTAATATATTCATAATGCAGTGTGATTAAACTCAAGCTTCTTCACAAGACTCTCAAGAGGTAATGCATTGATGTATCATTAAAGATGGGTGACTGATCCCATTTTTTTTGACTCGGAAAATATGAAATAAGATTATGTTCCAGGAAGATCTTGATGGGGCGTTGCAGGGAGGCTGATTGGGCAGACCACTGGAAGAGGCAATGGTGTTACAAACCTACTGGCCAATTAGCAAAACAGAGCTTTCCTTTGAGAACCAAGGTCCAAAATGCCCTGGGCCTGTTTTGGTCCAGGATTCAAAAGCTTCGAGTTCTAGAATGAGTGCACTGGAAAGTCATCAGCCTATCAAGGCCCAGACTGAGGCTGGACCTGCTCAAGGTCCCACAGCCACTCGTGGGCCGGCCCAGGTCTCATCTCCAGCTGGGGCACTGCTTTGACCTAAGCAGTACTGACCCTCCGGAAAATATCCCCTTCTTGTCCTCCCCCGCCCTCCTCACCCCCAGGGTGGGTGACATCCTACTTTCTTCTTTGGCGATGGTGATGGGAACCTCTTGATAGCTTGTGGTCCCCGCTGGGGTGGTGGTGGGTAGGTGCTGGTGGTTCACCATAGCGGGGAGGGCTGAGGAAGGGGAGGCAGAGATCCTGCAAGTCATTTTTTGCACCTTCCAGTCTTCCTGGCTCTGCTCTCATGGGGACACCTCCCTCCTCACCTTCCCCATCCCCAAACACCCTCACACACACACACACACACACACACACACACACACACACACACAATCTGGTCCTACTGTGGACAACTTTTGGGGGGCATGCTGGGAAAATCCTTCCCATCAGGAGGTGCTTCTTGGGGCCAGGGCTGGGTGGCCATTGCCAGATCACTGCCATTCCTGCTGAGGTTCCCCATGGCTCATGTCCCCCTGGGAGGACTGTCTCAGTTCTGCTTCTTTTCATCCCTGGGCCTTTCCCATGGCTCCTGGGACTCTGCACCTACCGTATTTTCCTTTAATTCTCAAGAGGATGATGGCTATGAAACTGAGTGAGACAAGAAGGAGAATTCCCAGAACGATGCAAGGGATGAGAAGCGTTAGCTCTCGAGATTCCCAGTCCTTCATTTTCACCGTCACAGAAGATTCTGGAAGCAAGAACCCCAAATCAGGGAGAAAAAGGAAGGGACATGGACTTCTCCTTGCCATTCTCACCTCTCCTTCTTCTCTGCATCCGACCTACTTCCCTTTTGGACGTATACTCCTCTTCCCTTCTTTTTTTTTTTTGAATTTTCCCAACTGCTTTTAGGTGCCTGGTATATAGTAGATGCCTGAGAAATGCATATTGAATGAATAACTGGCTGAATGAAACTTTCTCCTGGCCACGAAGCCAGGAGATTTGTCTCTGCTCAACAATTATTGAGCACCCACTGTGTGCCAGGCACTAGACCTGGGGAGACAAATATGACGGCAGTGTCACGGGCCTTGAGGGTCTCTGTCTAGTGGGAAGTTTGACAAGCCGACTCAATCCAATTCAGCAAGTTTCCTGCTGTGATGAAGGTATAGACAGCCGTGCAGCCCTCCAAGGGGCACCTGATTCTCTACAGGGGAGACCAAGGCTGGATCCCCAGAGAAGGTGGCTCTGAGCATCTGCTGGCAGGGAACAGACCATCAGGAGAGCGAGATCTCCTTTCCTTGCCCCAGATGCGTCCTTCTTACCAGACATGCGCCCTGAGGGCGGGGGTGGGGGGGTGGGCATGATTCCAGACCTCCCAGCTCTGCAGCCCCTGGTGTGACTTCTTGCTTTCCCCTCCCTCCTGGCCTCACCCCTGCTGAAAAGAGCCCAAAGCAGAGAATGGATGGAAGCTGCAATGAGGCCCTAACCTTCATCATCCCAGAGACACGAACTATCTCCTGCTCAGAAAGCCTGGGGTGCGCAGGCCACAGAGCTGGAGGAAGGGTAGCGACAGTAACGCGGGAGGCTGGTGGCAGCGTCTGCTCCCCCTGGGAGATTACCCCCACCTCCACCCCGTCCTCATTTTCTCCCCTCTCCCTTTCTGTTTGCAAACGGGGCAGACTGGGCTGGGGTAGGGACTGGATTTAGCATCAGCAAGCAGGTGCAAGGGAGAGACTGGACTGTGGGGGGCTGTGGGGAGACCCGTGAATGTGGGCCCCATTCCCAGTGTGCTCCCAGTGTGCTCCCTGGAGACCGGCTCTCCATAACAGCTCTGCTCTTCTGAGGGCGACGTGGCTCCCCGCCCGGAACTCAGCAATTGAGAGTGTGCGAGGGTGTGTGGGTCCTGGCAGGAGCTCACCCTCCAGCCTGCACAGTCCCCAGCATTTCATACCCTCTCCGTGCCCTCAGCCATTGCCAGGTTCCCTGGCAGGACTTGGTGCCCCTCTGTCCCCTCCCCAAGCCACCCACCCACCTCTGGAGAGGGTCTGAGAGAGGGAGCCAGGAGCCAGGGGAAGGGGTAAGCCTGTGGATCTGGGCCAGCCCCTGTGGTTATCTCGGAGCTGCCACGGGGCTCCCTGCCTGGACTAAATAATCAATAAATAAGAATAACTGAGGCCCAGACAGTGCTTACTATGTACTAAGCCCTGTTGTAAGTACTTTCTAAAAATTAATTTACTGGAGACTCACAACAATGCTAGGAGAGAAGTACTAGGATTATCATCCTTGTGTTTTGTTTTGTTTTGTTTTTTTTTGTGGTACGCGGGCCTCTCACCGTGGTGGCCCCTCCCGTTGCGGAGCACACGCGCAGGCTCAGCGGCCACGGCTCACAGGCCCAGCCGCTCCGCGGCATGTGGGATCCTCCCGGACCGGGGCACGAACCTGTGTCCCCTGCATCGGCAGGCGGACTCTCAACCACTGCGCCACCAGGGAAGCCCCTATCATCCTCGTTTTATAGTCAAGGGATCTGAGGCTCAGAGAGGTTAAGAATTGCCCAACATTATACAGCTAGCAAGAGGCACAGCTGGGGGCTGGGCCCCAGGAGTTGGCTACACACAAGTGGAGGACAGACCAAGTGTGGATTCAGAGTTCACAGCCTTGCAGGCAAATTCTAGCCGACACTGCTGGCCATCACCTCACCCTCTGAGCCCAAGCTTCTTCCTCTATGTAAGGGTTGTGAGAAGACCTCCCCCAGGGGGCTGCTGGGAAGATTAAAGGGTTGGGAAATAATGACTGTAAAGCACTGGCCGGTGCCCAGAACATTATAAACACACTGCCTGTTGCCCTCGGCGTCCCCAACCCCCCAGCTGGTGTCAGATCAGCTCCAGTTCTCTACAGCTCTATCCTCTGCCCTACAGGAGCTCACAGAGAGTGGGAAGAGGACTCCTGTCCAAGAAATATCAGGATTCAGGGAGCTGTGGAGCTGACATGATAGAGGCAGGCGAGGTGAAAGGAGCACGAAGCAGCCAGAGAGCCCCGGGGATGGTGGGGGGAGTCAAGTTCACTGTCTGGAGGTAGCGGATGGGGGACAAACCGTCAGAACCCTCCTGCAGACACACACACACACACACACACACACGTGCACACCTGAGCCTCTGCGAAACTGCATCCCCAGGGACACTCACCCACAGTGACCGGCTGACCAGTTGCAGGGATTTCAGAAGTGGACAGATTGAGCAGGCTCCGGGCACCTGTCAGAAAGCACTGTTCATTCACTCAGCACACGTGCCCGAGCACCTACCGTGGCCAGGCCTTGTGCTAGAAACTGGACAAGACAGACAAGTGGCCTGCAACTGGGGGTGTGTTCCCACCGGGGCCCATGGCGGAGTCTTTCCCACACCCCACCATAAGGAGGATCTCATGGATTTAATGCTAGGAAGGTATTTTGGTTTAAATAAAGGGCTAATGAAAGAATTAGCCCTTCCTTCTGCATAATCTGCTATAGAACACAAGTATTTCCCTTTTCCATCTAGTATTAGATTTGGTCTACACACCTGCCTCAGGAAGTGGGAATCTGACAGTCTTGTCATTATCATAACCATCTGACTGGTAAGGGGTGGAGCTTACAACGTCCCTTGGTGGATATTATCTGACTTCCCGGCTCCCCTGTGACGTGCCTGGTGTCAGCATCCACATATTCACAAGACGAAGCCTCCCAGCTGGTGACTGGCAGAGCTGGAATTCATAGCCTGGTGTCTGAACTCCATAGAGATGCTAATGCTGTGTTTGTTTAACGCTCTTGCTTTTTCACATGTTAACACCTCAGAAATCGGGGTGATGACATCTATCGTTACAGCTGATGGCACGTCAAGAGTTTATTTTGGCAGCATTTCTGGTACATAAAATACTAACAGTGTGACTCGTCATCAATGCCATCTTAGACTTCGTGAAACGCAATTCACAGAGCAGGTGGGAGGCTCTGCTGAAATATATACTGAGTGCCCGGCAATGCCTGGCACCTGGTTAGGGCTCCAGACACTGTGGCTGATATTATTAGTGTCTCCTAATGCTATTTTTATGATGATCACCAGCCCTGGGATGGCACATTGGTTTTATCTCCTGAGCCGGCTCCAGTCAAGAGGGAGCACTGCTTCGCGTATAATAACGCCTCAATAAAGATTGGATTCATGATTCTAGGACTGAGGAAAAGATTGCCCTGATTCATCAGTAATGTCTGCCTGGGCATGGTAAGGGCAATGGTCCCTCTTAGGCCAGTATTTGCCGTTCCTGATCTAGCGCAAGCTGTATTCCTTGGGCTATAAATCCAGATGCAATTCCTAGTCCAAATCTGGGGGTGGGGGGAGTGGGGTGGGTGGGAGGAGGGGTACCTGAGCAGAGGACCCTGGCTGCCTGTGATTGTCTGCAGAGGTTGGAGTTATTGAACCGCCAGAAGCACTCGGAGAGCGTGGGCTCCCCTCCCTCGCATGAGTAATACATCTTGCCCGACAGGGAGTGCGGCAGCCCCTTGGGCACCCGGGCCAGAGTCCCACAGCCCAAGTCCCGGCAGAGCACGTTGGCCTCTGGTTCGTACCACGTACTGTCACACACTGTGTTCCAGACCCCTCGGAAGTACACCTCCACCTGGCCCTCGCAGGGGTCAGCGCCCCCGGTCAGGCGCCAGGACTGGTGCTCTGCAGGGGGTGGGGGGATCAGAGTCAGGTCAGGATCCTTTGGGCAGAAACCCTCGCCAGCCCCGACCCACAAATGCAAACTCCCCAGAGCCAATCGGTCTCCAGATCTTGTGTGCTCTCCCTCCTGCCTCTGCATCCCTCCTCTCATCTGCCCCACCTGCTCCAGCTGGCCCTGCTGCTGTCTACATCCTGGCTGCTCAAATGTGGTCCTTGGACCGGGAGCTTCCGTATCACCTGGGATCTTGTTAGAAATGCAGAATTTCAAGCCCTGCCTCAGACCTACTGAATCAGAATGTACATTGGACGAGACCTGCCTCCCTCCCCATTCTTGGGCACATTAAGAGAAGCGCTGGCTGGACCAGAACTTCCTGTCCTCATCTGGGCTCCAACAGCCTCCACAGGGCCTCCCAGCCTCCATCTCCTCTTGCTGTTCTGAACCAGGTGACCAACTCCCACTCAGAAAAAGCCTCACTTCTAATGTCACCTACTCCAGGAGGTGGGCAGGCTTAGCCCCCCAGCTCTGGATTGCCTGCTGTCTCTTAACTCCACCTGGCTTCCTTTCGTAAGGCATTTGCCACTCTCTCTCCTGGATTATGTCTGTCTGGGTCTCATCTTCCCTCTTGGGCTATGACCTCCCATGGGCAGGGACCATCTGTCCAGCACTAACTACAGTCCTGGCGCCCAGCAGGCCTGCAGTAAGTGTTGGATAACCGTGGCGCAGCATCGCCCACTGACCTGAGCACACCACGCCGGCGTCCTCCTTGTGGCCACAGTAGCCATTTCCCGGCAGCCCCAGGCAGTCCCACAGGTAGGTCTCCGACCCGGAACAGTTCACTTGGTCCCGGTGGATGCGTCCTTGGCCAGGCGCAAAGTGCAAGCCGGGCAGGGCCTGGACCGCCCAGCCACAGCTCAGTTGCCGGCACACCACGTGGGCATCGTCCAGGTCCCACGTGTCGTCACACACCGAACCCCACTGTCCGTGCTCCAGCATCTCCACGCGGCCCTCGCACGGGCTGCCACCACCCACCAATTTCAAATCGAGGTTTTCTGGGGATAGGAGGAGAAGGGGTTTGTGGATGTGAGGAAGGGGCGAAAGGAAGGGAAGTCGGGGGGAGGGTTGTTGGGCAGGAGAGCTGTGCCTGGGGCTGTGGACCCAGTGAGAGAAAGAGGGGCGGGTAACCCAGTGGGCAAGACTGGGGAACACGGCCTGTCTGGGCTGGGGACCTGGGGTGAGGCGGAGGTGGGGAACTGGTCAAGGCTGGGGACCCAGGGGCGGTGCTGGATACCTAGTGGGAGGGGCTGGGAGCCTTTTGGGAGGGGCTAGTAACCTGGTGGGCGGTGCTGAGGAATAGGCTCAGGGCTGCGGGCGGGGTAGGCTGAGCGGCAGACCAGTGGGTGGGGCAAGAGACCGGGTGGGCGGAGCCTGAAGAGCAGGTCTCGGGGCTGGGGAGCGGCAGCGCTAAGAGATCCTGGGAACCTGGCATATTTCTGTACCAGGGGGTAGAGGCGCTGCAGCCCTCCGGTGAGGGAACCAATTGTATTCGCGTCGGTGGTGGGTCTGGGTAGAAGTCCGGAGGGCGAGACTTGGGTCCAGTGGCCGGGGCTGGGGACAGGATGCGGGGCAGTGGCCGAAGGACGGGGAGGTAGGACAGGGAGGAGGCCGGCGGCGGGAGCGGGTTGGTCCGCTCGTACCTGCACAGGTGACCTGGACCGGCCTCTCGTCGCTGCTGCACGCGTGCTCCACCACCTTGCAGAGCTGCCATTCGGGGCCGCTGCACTGGACGGTGGGCGCTAGGGCCCACGTGGTATTCGGGGCCCAGCTGGCGTTTCCCGCGGCTGCACCAGTCGGCAGCGCCGGGGTCGGCGGGACGGGCTGTTCCAGCGGCTCCGCCCGGCCGCAGCCCAGCGAGCGGCACACAGCCTCGGAGGCGCGGAGGTCCCAGAGTGCCCCGCACGCGGGCTCCCAGGACTGCCGGAACCAGACCTCCGCCGTCCCGTTGCAGCGGCTGCTCCCATTCATCAGGCGGACCTGGAGTCGCTCCCCTGGAAGGGCCAGACCCTAGCTGAGCCTCGGCTGATTCGGATTCTGCCGACCTCAGGGATGCAGGTGGAGGCGGACAGCTGCCAAGGGTCCCACCACTGATCTGCTGCGTGACCTTGGACCATACCCTACCCGCCCTGAGCCTCAGCCTTCCAGTCTGCAAAATGGGGCTGGGCTGCCTCATCGCCTGACCCTTTGGTCCTCCTTAGAGACAGGAGAAGGTAGGGCCGAAGGTGACTGGAGGTTAGGATGGGTTAGCCCTGGGGTGTCCAGTCCCCACAGACCCTTCTTTCTTGCCTCTGTCTCCAGAGTCACCCTTGTGTGAAAGGAGGGCAGGGTTCTGGGTTGAGAGGCCCTCTCCCCCGCTACTGTGGGTGCCATGCTGCCCCTCCCAGGCCCCTCCGCTATTCTGAGGGTACAACCATGGAGACTGCCATTGTGACACCGGAACCTTGGAGGATGGACATGGGGTTGGTGATGGGGTTGAAGGTGGGCGGCCTCAGTGGATGGTGGTCCCCCCTTCCCCAAAGCCCCTCCTGGGGGAATCACCTCCTGTTTTTGCCCAGGATTGCACACAACTTTGCACAGAGTAGGTCCTTAAATATCTGTTGAGTTAATTGAGGACCCATCTGATGGAGCCCCACCACTCCTACCAAGTGTCCTTTAGCTTGTTCTCAACAAATCCCCTTTAAATGCCCGCTGAATACCTTGCCCACATGTGCATGACCTTTCATCAGTGGCCTCCCAAAGATGGCAGCTCTAAGATCTCAAAGTGAATCTAGTGGTGGAGCTTCAGGCATTGGGTCAGGAAGGAGAAGTGTTGTCTGAAGTCAGGGAGCCTCCCTGGTACCATAAAAACCCATTTCCCTTTCCCATCACCCCCCACAGACCACCTACTTGGTCTCAGAAAGCTGACTGTGAGTCCCACAAGATTGTTTCCTCACCTGGCTGCAAGAGCTGGCTCTCTTCACTGGTGGTGTTGGGCTGGCGAGATGGGGCTGGACTTGGGTGACCTGAAATTAACCAGCAACAGCCGTGAGTGAGCTCAGGCCTGGAGGGCACACAGGTGCCTTGAAGGGTAGGGGGCACTTTCTGGATCCTTCTGTGGCTACATGGGGCCTCTGGTAGGACAGGGTCCTCGACCTTGGGTGCACTTACCTCCTTCCGGGGTAGGGAAATTCTCAAGCTTTGGAGTTGCAGCATCCTGCACTTCATCTACTAATCGTGCACGCACCCTCAGAAATCAGAGGAGAGCAGAGAGGAACAGCTGTGGCTTTGGGGCCAGACCCACTTACTGGCTGAGTGACCGTGGAGGGGTTACTAACTGCTCTCGGCCAGAGTCCCAGTTAGTTGGCAATAACACTTACAAAAGTTTAGCGAGTCTAAAAGGAGGCAATACCTGTAAAACACTTCACATACAGAAGAAGTTAAAAAATGGGAGTTATTATCAGGAAAAACATTTTCGGTTTGGAAAATTTGTCTGAGAAATTCACACCAGACTTTAGGGTAATTGGAGCGTCCTGAGCTGGGAACCATTGGACTATGAAGTACTTTCAGACACTAAGAAGCTAACATTTGCTGAGGACCGATTATACGCCAAGGTCTTTGCATATGTTATTCCATTTTCCTTCAACAACACAGTGAGGTAGGTATTAGCATCCACTTTTTAGAAATTAGGAAAGGGAGGCCCAGAGAATAGAAATCAATTGACTGTGCCGGATTGTGTCCATTTGTCCCTCCAGAGCCTCTGTCCACTTTGCCCTGGGAGGCTGACCTGTTTCAACTAAATCAGCATCTTCCAGGGCACTTGGGCTCAGCCAATGGGGAGTCCCAGCAGAGAGAGGAGGGAAGGAAGAGAGTGAAGTCGTGGTGTTTATCCTACTGGTTCCCGCCCGGTGGGATCCCTTGGGCAGGTTGTGTCCCTCATCTGAAGGTCATTGGTCCTCTCCACGGGGTCACTTCTCCTTGACTTTCTCCTTCCGGGTCTCAATGACCACTCTGTGGTCTTGTCTGCTCGGGGTGATGGCAGCTCAGCTGCTCCGAGCTCCTGGTTACTACATTAGCCTTTCTAAATAGTCCTTTTCTAACTGAGACCCCTTCAAACTCCTATTTTGAGCGTGCCACCTGTTTCCTGTTGGGACCCTGGCTGCTACATGGCCTGAAGCCACCCAGCTAGCAAGTGCCCAGCTAGCAAGCTAGCAGGCCAGGATTTGAACTGTCTCCAAGGAACTGGATCCATGCCGGGCAGGGATATTTCGGTTGGCAGAAACATGAAAGGAGGGATGTGGCTAGGACTGTAGTGCTCATAAAGGAGCTCCGCTACACTTCTGGGTTCTCCTGCCCTTAGGTTGGAGCCATTGATGTCTAGGCAGAGGGACGTGTACCCACTGCTGGACCAAGGTAGGTAAGAGGCAATGAGCCTCTTCCATCTCTTCCTGCTCTGTTGTGGCCAAATTAGAAGCCCTGGGCTCCCAATGCAAAGACGAGGTAGAGGGGGACATTGACCCACCTTGAGTTTTGTGCAAGAAGTGAGCCTTTCTAGTGTTAAGCCTTGAAGATTTTGAGATGTACTTATTATCACAGCCTAGCCTGACCTGGCCTGAGTGCTGCAGGGGCTGAAGATTCAGGCATGACTGCTATACATTCCCAGCCTCACCTGAGAATATTCCATGGACTCACACCTAGATGAGCGTACACACACACACACACACACACACACACACACACACACCCCTGCAGACACAGCTCTCCTACAAGCATCCAACTGGGCTACTCCATCACTCAGACAGAAGTAATCAAGCCTTTAATTGCCTGTCCTCACCAACTCCCTGGTTGGCTGCCCAGCCTGACCCCCTGAATGGGGGTGTGTGTGTATGTGGTTGTGAGAGTGTGTATGTGTATGTCTCTGCATGTATATGTGAGTGTGTGTGTTGTTGTGACTGCCTGTGTGTCTGTGGGGGGTCTCTACATGCCTCTGTATACCTATCTCTGCTCTGAGAAACTATTTCTCATGCATAAAGGCACACATGTTTTCTGCTAGATCAGAAAACCCTGGAGGGCAGGGCCAAAGGCCGGGTCAGCCCCATACCCCCAGAGTGCCCAACACAGTGTTTGCTGATTGACTGAATGAATGAAAGAGTGAGCAGGGGCCGCCAGCTCCAAGGACAGCCATTGCCGAGGCAGTTCATTGATACCAGATATACTCAAGGGTTTGTTTCCTGTGTCACAGGCACTTCCTGTCCCCTATCCCAACAAGGGAGACTGGCTTTTGTGTTTTGACTTCTGTGCGCAGGAACAGAAGTTACCTCTCAGCCTCCTTCCATCCGGGCCTGGGTTCACAGAGAACCCGGCGCAGGATCTGCCCTTCCCAGACCTTGTTACTGCCTTTGCCCGGCCCTGTGCTTCAGACTTTTCTATAAATTTAATTCTCATGTTTGCTGCAACAAAGTTATTTGAAAAGGAGCCTTTACCCTATCCTGTGAATTTGCTTTACAACGCAAAGATGCCCGAACGTAAAAGTATACATTACAGTTTTCTGAACAGCAAACAATTGGAAAGAGTGAATGCCCATCTGCTGGGAAAGTTGCAGAATAAATATGGTCTATTTACAGCATGGCATCTTATGCAGCCTTTATGAAGAATGAAATAGGCTTATACCAGTTGGAGGGATTTCCACACTCTGTTGAGTAAGGAAGCAAGATACAAAGAAGAAAAAATAATATGATACAACTTTTGCAAAACAATGGCCAAAAAACCACACTTACGAACTGGTATCACTATGTGAACATGGAGGAAATTATGGAAGAACACAGACCAAGTTATGAAAATGGGTAAATTAGAAAGGCGGGTGGGAATTCCCTGGCAGTCCAGTGGTTAGGACTTTGTGCTTTCAGTGCCAAGGGGGCGGGTTCAATCCCTGGCTGGTCGGGGAACAAATATCCTGCAAGCCAAAAAAAGGCAACACCCCCCCAAAAAAGGAGGGCTTCAAGGGAAGGACAGAGCAGGGCCAGCTCCGTGGCCGTGTGACCTGCACTGAAGTGTCCTGGACTTGGTTTAATGCTCTGCCGTCTCCATCTTGAAATTCTTAATAATTTTGGAACAAAGGGTCCTGAATTTTCATACTGCACTGGGCCCTGCAAATTATGTTGCTGGTCCTGGGGGTGAGTCATGTCACTGGGAGAAGAGAGGCGGGAGAGAGAGAAGAAACAAGTGGTGAAAGGGAGAGATGAAAGGCTGTACTAAGAAAAATCACATATACAGATGATTATACATAATTTTATATAGATTCCATCTATATAAGATTAGGTACAGAGGTAGATATGCAGAAAAACTAGAAAGATAAATGGGCTTTTTGTATTGCTTGCCTAAAATACAAGGGAATTGTAAAAATAAGTATACTAGAAATAAAGCCAAGTTAGAAATGTTGAAAGACATGTCATCATCAAATAGAGACTCTCTGAGGAGATCAGATGATCTCTGAGGATGACAGAGCATTGAAAATAAAATAATTAAATACCTTTTTTTTTTGCGGCATGCGGGCCTCTCACTTCTGTGGCCTCTCTTGTTGCGGAGCACAAGCTCCGGACGCGCAGGCCCAGCAGCCATGGCTCACGGGCCCAGCCGCTCCGCGGCATGTGGGATCTTCCCGGACTGGGGCACGAACCCGCGTCCCCTGCATCGGCAGGCGGACTGTCAACCACTGCGCCACCAGGGAAGCCCTAAATACCTTTTTTACCACTTTGTTCAGTGTTATTTAACGCTCAGTTCATTTACCACTTGAAATTCTCCTGTGTGCCCAGAAAACCATCTTGGGTTGAGCCTCACATTCTGGAAAGTTATGGACCAAGAGGGATAAGGGAGGGAGGGGAGGTTGCTGACTGGGAGGCGAAAGAAGTTGGGAGAGCTACCCAGCACCCCCAAGGAAGGTGGCAGCTTTTTTAGGCTGGTCCCAAGCAGAGTGGGGCAGGATGTTGGCTAGGGCAGCAAGAGGAAGATGCCAGGGGAGGATGAAGTGAAGGAGACCAGAGCATGGGGAAAATGAAAGCACTGCAGAGCCACCTTGCCAGGAACCGGAAAAAATGGGCCACTTGTCCCCTTCCTGGGTCACCCAGGCCCATGGGATTTCCCCGTAGCTTTTGGAAGGTGAGAGACACAGGGAGGGAGGAGGCACAGACAGTGAAGGAAAGGGGGCTGTTCTCCCAGCCAAGGCCACAGCTGGCCAGCCCAGTGTCAGAGCAAGGCTGGCACGGAGAGTTTCAGGTCCCTGTAGGGGCTGTGGAATGCCGGCCTGGCCACACACCCATATGGGGGTGAGATAAACAGCAGCTACCGCTGAGGGCACCCTCGGCCCTGGCTCCATCAGATGTGCCGAGGAGCACGTAGGCGCATAGTAAATGCTCACCCAGTGGACGATGGATGCAGAGATGCTGTACAGAGGGGAAGGCACGGTGGAGCAGGGCTACAGAACTACGGGGGGAGGAACCCACAACAAGAGCCAGTGAGGGGAGCGGGACAGGCAGCATTGGCCAGAAGCTCACCTTTCTCTCCTTAATATCAGTGCAAAGTGTTTGTGAGCACGTGTGTCAACAGCCTTAAAAACAAAAAGGAGGGCTTCTCTGGTGGCGCAGTGGTTGAGAGTCCGCCTGCCGATGCAGGGAACACAGGTTCGTGCCCCGGTCCGGGAAGATCCCACATGCCGCGGAGCGGCTGGGCCCGTGAGCCATGGCCGCTGAGCCTGCGCGTCCGGAGCCTGTGCTCCGCAACGGGAGAGGCCACAACAGTGAGAGGCCCGCGTACCGCGAAAAAAAAAAAAAAAAGGAACAAACCAGCCCCTTTTGATCCAGTAATCCCACTTCTGGGAACCCATCCTAAAGAAACGATCCAGAATACCACTACACAGCGGTTAGTGTCCACGCATCGGAATTGGAAAGTTCTCGATTCTTTTTGCTAGCCGAACCCCTTTCTAACTGTGTGACTCAGGCAAATCATTGGCCTCTCTGAGCCTCGGTGGCCCTCCTGTAAAACGGGAGCAACAAGCACCCACGTTGCGGGCTTGCCATGAGGATTAAGAGAGATGGTGTAGCCGGGGCGCCCTGAGTGGCTGCTTTGTTAGACAAAAAGCCTGCGGCCACGTGGCTTCTAATAGTTAAAAAACAAAAACAAAACTGGAGACAAGGAGACAACTGAATTGTCTAAAAGGGATCGAAGGATTGGTTAGGAAAACACAGCATGTTAAAAATATTTGCAAAAAACGAAATTTACCAAGAGTTTTTAAGGATGTGAGGGGAAGACCATGTTGCAAGGTTCAGTGATGGAAACAGGATACACAGTTCTCTCTCCCCAGGGCTCCCGCCCCAGCCTTGGCTTTAAGCTTCTGAAGGTCTTCCAGGACCCAGAGGGACCCAAGTTCAATGCCTCGTTCTAGCTTCTCATCGTACCCTGGACTTTTCCTCTGTGACCCCAGCCACAGGTGATTACGTATTTTATTTATGAGCAGTTTGGTGGCTGTCAGTCCCACTGAATTCTGAATACACATAGCCCCATGTGTATCCCAAGGCCCACAGACTCCCAGTGCAGTGGTCTCCCAAGTTGGCCCGGCCACTGCTCCAGGGCACTGCCGGGGCGGGGGTGGGGTGTGCCCCTCTCCAGGATTGGGACCAGGCCCCAGGGACTGCAGTGCCCACAAGTTTTGGGAGTGGCATGGGACTGTTGGCTGGGAGATCACCACAAACTGTGTTCATGCAGACCAGCCTTTCGTGTCCTGAGCAAGGATGACGAAGGCTAGTTGAACCCAGGAGGACCTGCCTCCCAGGCTCTAGCTTGGGGCCCAGATATTCAAAGAGGGCAGCTGTCCAGAAACATCCACTGGCCCCTAGTCCTGAGATTCACTGGGTGGGCACTGGATTGCCATTCCCAGTTTGCAGACGGACATTTGGGAGACAACCAGATGGGTAACTAGTGTTCTATTTCCATCCCACACCGATGGGAGCCGTTACCCATCTCAGGCATCTTGAGTCCGAAATGTAGAGATAAGGGAAGGGCTTTGTGATTATTCCCATTGCTCTGATGGAGAAAGGGGAGGCCCCAAGGCATGCCAGGTACCCGCCACAACTTCCTAGCACAGCTCAGTGATACTGTATTCAGTACTTTCACATACGAGGCCTTTTTAAAATACTTTAGATGAATTAACCAGTTTAATTCTCACAGCAAGTCCACAAAGTGGGGAAACCAAGGTGCAAAAAAGTTTAGCAGTAATTTGCTCAAGATGACACAGCAAGAAAATGGCAAAGCTAGGATTCGAACCCAGGCTGCATGGTTCAAGAACCCACACTCTTAACCACTCTACTCCACTGGGTTGGAATCCCACATCCTGGTTTCTGGTTCAGTGACTGACCATGCCAAAGGCGAGGGGCAGGGAGCTCTGACAGCCCGGGTGGTCTTCCAAACTCCTTCCAGCTCTACCACACTCAGCCAGCCCTGAACTTAGATAGCCCACCTCCAAGGGTGATACAACTCAGTACTCAGTCAAGCCCCAGGAACCAATTCCCAAAAGGGCCCTGATTCTAAAGATGTGCAGGCATGAGGAAGCTGTCCTTCCCTAGGTCAGGAGCCCCTGAGATGGCCTTCTGCCCGCCATTCCCCCAACAAGGACAAGATGAGGTCTGGCAGCCCAGCCATGAGCTGTTCCAGGACTTCCCCACCGACTCTCCCACACAGGCTGGCTCCGGCACTCCCTGAACCCGCTTGTTTCAATTCTGAGGCCAGAGGAGAAACTGGTTACTTGGAAGAGTCAAGGACTAATAGCCCCAGGGAGTTTAGGGGGAGGAGCCCCGAGTGGGAGGGTGCTGGGACTACAGTGAATGTTTTTCTTTGAAAGACTCTCTTGAGGTTGTTGATGGAGAGCAATTTTTTTTTAATGTTTAATACTAGTTTTATTTACTGATAGCTAGTGATCTTTAGTGGAACAGTAAACCTCTGAAATGCTTTTTTTTAATTTTTATTTTATATTGGAATATAGTTGATTAACAATGTTGTGTTAGTTTCAGGTGTACAGCCAAGTGATTCAGTTATACGTACACATATATCTATTCCTTTTCAAATTCTTTTCCCATTTAGGTTATTACAGAGTATTGAACAGAGTTCCCTGTGCTGTACAAGTAGGTCCTTGTTGGTTATCTATTTTAAATATAGCAGTGTGTACAAGCAGTCCCAAACTCGATGGAGAGCAATTGTTAAAACAACTGGAAAGAAGAGACAAACAGTCTATAATTCCATTAAAATTGGAAAGAAGCAGTGCGCTGGCTCGCAAAAATAACTTATGACTTGATTCAGAGGGAATAGCTGTGTCCTGTCTTTGAAGGGACTTGGAGAGGTTAGGTTGAGTTTATTTTGTCGCAGAGACTGAAGCTGTCCTGGGGGCTTGGTGGGACAGTGTGGTCCTCGCTTCCAGAGGTGACCGGCATCAATGTCTATGTGACTAGACCAGGCTGTACCCACTGGGGACTTTCAAAACCCAGGAAGGTTGGGCTGACTTCTCCCCCCCTGGGAACCCAAGAGAAAGTCAGCAACTTGGTATCTTAGGCTTACTTAACTTATTTTACAGGATTTTTGTTTGTTTGTTTTCATTCTCTCTCATCATACCTAGGAAGGGCTTACGGACACAAGGAAAACTCAATGCACAGGCTATGGACTGAATGTGTATGTCTTCCTAAAACTTCATATTTTATTCATATATGAATAAATTCATATTCGAAGCCCTAATCCCCACTGTGATGGCGTTAGGAAGTGGGGGCTTTGAGAGAGAATTTGGGATAGGTGAGGTTATGAAGGTGGAGCCCTCATGATGGAAAAAAAAAAAAAAGCAAGAGACATAAGATCTCTCTATTGTGTGAGGATACAGCAAGAAGGCGGCTGTCTGCAGACCAGGAAGAGAGCCCTTACCAGACACGGAATCTGCTGGCACCTTGATCTTGGACTTCTTAGCCTCCAGAAACGTGAGAAACAAATGTTTGTTGTTTAAGCCACAAACATTTAAACCACCCAGTCTATGGTATTTTGCCCAAGCTAAAGCAGCACGTGATTGACAGAGAAAAGTGATGACAAAAGCTTCAAGAGTCCCAGCCCCAAAGGTCCTCAGTCACGCAGGTCAGAGAAATCCAGACTTTTTAGCTTGTATTTGTCACCATGTTATATAACAGAGGATGCTCACCTGCATGACATCCTCCCTACATGCCAGATTGAATTCCCCTCCTTTCCATCACCAAACCCAGGGGAGGTAAAAGACAACTGTTCGTAATCTGCAGTGAGAGGAAACTCAAAGATGAAATCAGGGTACACCACCAGCTTTGGGGTATGATCTGTTTCTGGAACTCCCCTTCCTACTCTTATGCTCAGGAAAGTGAGGACGTGTGAGCCACATTTTCCGGAAAGCTGAGAAAAGAGTCTATTGCTGTTCTGCATTCAATTCCATTAACACTTGCTGAACTTGTACCACGTGCTGGGGCCTGGAGTACGTATTAGGGAAGTAAGCGTAAATGAGATGATCCTGGGAGTAGGAGAGTCCACAGCCTTCCCAGCACCAATGCATCAGCTTCACAGTTGCCACTCTTGGGAAATATTTTTTTATTTTCAAGTTTTTTTAATTGTCTTCTCAGTTACTAGTAAAAGAACAGACATTTAATCAAAGAAGACATACACCTGGCAAATGAACACAAAAATGTTCAACATCATGAATCATTAGGGAAATGCAATCAAACCATAGTGAGATACATCCCCACACTTTTTTTTTTTTTTTGCAGTACGCGGGCCTCTCACTGTTGTGGCCTCTCCCGTCGCGGAGCACAGGCTCCGGACACGCAGGCTCAACGGCCATGGCTCACGGGCCCAGCCGCTCCTCAGCATGTGGGATCCTCCCGGACCGGGGCACGAACCCGCGTCCCCTGCATCGGCAGGCGGACTCTCAACCACTGCACCACCAGGGAAGCCCCATCTCCACACTTTTAAAATAGGTAATATTCAAAGTACTGATCATACCAACCAAGAACCGGTGAGGAATACAGGGGGAATGGACTGCTCCCATATTTTTGATGGGAATACAAATGGGTACAGTCATTCATTTAGAACAAGAAACTATATGTTTGTATAAAGAATTTTATGTACACGTTCATAGTAAACTTATCTGTGATAGTCAAACTGGAAACAAACAGGAAATTCTCTTTTCATGATTTAGAACAGAGACTTTGGGGACAGACAGAATAGTGATCCGAACCCATCTCTGTCGATCACTAGCTGTGTGACCTAGGGAAAGTCACTGAGCCCTGCTAGACTTCAGTTTTAACCTGGCACTGGGCATAATACATAAGCCACATTGGATCGCTTTGAGGGGGTGCATGGATAACATATGTAACATGCTTAGGACGTGGTACATGGCCACTGCCATTATGTCCCCCCACCCTGCTCTCTCCTGTTCAATCCCCAATGGACACAAGAGGGCAGCTCTATCTATCTATTCATTCACCCCAGGCATAAAGATGGCTCTGAGGGTGCCTCAGTTTTCTCTGCAAAGGGACAATTCCAGTTCCCCCAAAGCTGCCTTCTTTCCTCTTGCCTCCCTGTCTTTCTTAGGAAGCTTAGCAGAGCTGCCTCACACTCACAACTCGCTATTCCCTTCCTTGGCCCTACAAACACGGCATCCAGCATTCCTAGAGATGAGATGTGGACTGCAGTTGCCATGGTAACAGGAGTTCCTCTAAAAGCAAAGGCTCCTGTGGACCTGGCCCCAAGGCTTGCTCAGGTTCCCATGCCAGACTCTACCTTCTTTGCAGCTACCAGATGGTAAGATGGGATACCACCAAGCATAGAGAATCATGAGCAACTCACGATTGAGTTTCTCCAAGTGAGCCCAGCAGGCCAGAGACACTGGCCTTTTACAAGCCCCATCTTCTTGATCTCCCCATAAGGATTCAGACCACTGCCTGCAGGAAATGGACATCCGGGTTCCTCCTCTAGAATTCCGATTCAGTAGGTCTTGGATGGGGCCCTAGAATGAGGATTGCGTAGAACCATCTACCAGGTCTTGGGCAGCAGAAAGAGCATGGGATTGGAACTGAACAAGCCTGGGTTTGAAAACCAGCTTCTTCCTTACTATGGAAACCTTGGGCAAATCTCTTCATATGCCCAACTTGCCTCCCTCACCTCACAGGTATAAAAACCTCGCAGGACCGAAACAAGATCACACAAAAATCCAATACCTGGCCGCAGTAAGTAGCAAAGAATATCCTGCAGAATCAACAAGCACAAATGAATATATGTGATAGATGTGCGTGTGCATATGAGTAATAGGCAGTAAAGGATTATAAACAAGATTCACAGGATGACCATATTCTTGTAAATACAATGCATAGAGAAATGGCCAGAGACCTCATTAAGCTGAGGGTGCTGCTATCTTGACTCCACGGCAATACTCTTCTATATATAGCTTAGAAAACTATTCGCTGGCAAGTTCACATGCAGACATATGCAGAGATTGTCACTGCAGCACCGTATGTAATCAAAGAAAATTAGAAGTAATCTAACAGTTCCTCAGCAGAAAATAATTAATGATACTATGTTATATTTATAGACTGAATTATTTTGTTAAAAGAATGAACTAGATCTATATCTAGCCACTTGGATGGATCTTTGAAACATATATTGAGCAGGAGGAGTGAGCTGTAGAACAATGCATCCAATATGATGCCATTTATAGAAAATACGGCACGTGTACTATCTATTGGGTATTGATACATTTTTATGTAATAAAAGTACAAAAACATGGAAAAGAAGGGTACACACACCACACCTTGGAGCGTGAGTGCTCTGGGGAGGGAGGGATAAGGAAATATTTCAGCAGCATCTGTATGGTTTGTTTTCTTATTAAAATAGATCTGAGCAAATATGTGAAAATGTAAACATTTCTTAAATCTGGGTGGTGGGGATGCCTAGGAGTTTTTGAAACACTCTCTGTACTTCTGTGTGTTTTTCAATATTTCTCTCTAACAAAATGTCTGGAAGATTCTATAACAGGGTGGTAACAACAGTTACCATTACAGGTAAATTTCTTTCTTTGTTTTCCTGTAGTTGCTAAATTCTGTACTATTTACATATATATAATTTTAGTGTTGAAAATGAAAACAACAGTTTTTTTAAATGACAACATATGTGAAAAAGCCTTTGTAAATTGCTTGAATCATATCAATGCCCCCTGCCAAGGAGTCTTGTGTGCTTACATGGGTTTTTAATAGCTTTAAATTCTTTCATCTCCATCATGATGCTCAGAGGAAGGTATTATTATCCCCACTTTACAAATGGGGAAATATAGGGTCCAAGAGGTGTGGAGGAACTTTCCAGGACAACAGGGCTCATAAGAGGCAAAGCAGGGGAACTTCCCTGGTGGTTCAGTGGTAGAGAATCCGTCTTGCAATGCAGGGGACGCAGGTTCGATCCCTGGTCAGAGAACTAAGATCCCGTATGCCACGGGGCAATGAAGCTTGCGTGTCACAACTAGAGACCCCGAGCGCCACAACTACAGAGCCCACATGCTCTGGAGCCCGCTCGCCACAACTAGAGAGAAGCCTTTGCGCCACAACTAGAGAGAAGCCCACGCGTCGCAACGAAAGATCCCGCGTGCCGTGACTAAGACCGGATGCAGCCAATAAATAAATAAATAAAGGCAAAGAAGGATTTGCACCCAGACAAAGGGTTTCCTGGACTGCCTTGATTACACCTGTTCAGGAAGTTACTGCAAGAGAGGTGACCTTTGGGCCAGGGCTTGGGGTCTAGGAACATTTCACTGGGGCAGAGGGAGCGGATCCAGATTTATTAAACAGAGAGCTTTATAGACGTCATTCAGAAGCATCATGATGACCCTGTGAGGAAGTGCTATCGTGAAACCCATTTAACTGACAAAGAGGCTCAGAGAAATTGTTACTACTCCAAGGTCACAGAGCTTGGTGGTGAAAAAGCCAGAATTCAAATCCAAGCATGTTCCCCAGATTCACTCTTTCCACTGTGTCAGGCAGCTTCTACAAGTGAGAGAAGGCAGAGGGGCATTTTGGGTAGGGGGTACAGCACATGCAAAGGCCCGGAGGCAGGACAGGGCCTGCTGTGTTAAGCTAGAAACTCAAGTATGTGAAATTCAAGAATAAAATCCCCCAGAGTTTGGCCTCTGTACGAAGGGCAGGGCTGGGTTTTTCCGGGTTTCAGTGGAAGCTGAAATTCTGCTCGGCCATGCAGGATTTTCCAGGGGGCCCGTCCCCACCCACCGGCTCTCAGGAGTGGCTCTGGTTCGAAGTCTCCGAGAGCTGCTGCAGCAGCAGTTTCTGGGTGAAGGAAGCTTGAGTGTGGGCAAGGGGTGAAAATCCCCCCAGCTCTCAGGGGTGATGCTGACACCTTCCTGAGGTGGCCGAAAGCCCCCTTCGGAGAAGGGCCCCCTTAATATCAGGCATGTAGCAGCTGTTGGAAGTCATCATCATCCTTCCTGGGAAGGAAACACAGCCCTTCCCAAGCAGGCTGGGACCAGAATGTCTCCTGGGATGTAGGGACCAACCCTGGCTCAGCAGCTGTGCCCATCAGCTCCGAGGGGCCCCTCCCCTCTCACTACCCATCTCCTCTCTCTAAACAAATCCAGGCCCAAATCCAGATTCAAAGGGGAAACTGGGGAGGCACGGGGGATGTTCAGCCTGAATCTCCACGGCCACCTTGTGTCATTAGCAGCTAAAGGCCGGCAGTAGCCAACGGCCACAAGGCCAACCAGGCCCATGAGTTCAAGTTCAGGAAATAAATTTGGGTTCCCTGGGAAAAGGTAGCATGTGTGTGTCCCGGCTTTACATACAGCACGCACTCTCCTATGACTCTCCGTTGGGCCCACTGAAGTCTCAGTTTTCCCAGTAAGAAACTTGAGCGACTTGCCCAAGGCCACAGTTACTAAGATGTGGAACCAGAATTCAACTTCCGGTCTCTCTAAATTCAAGCCCACTTCTTGGCTCTCTGGAGACATGGTCAGCCCACACTCCTCTCCATAAGTCACGTCTAGGGCACTTCTGAAGTGGCTCAAAATCTTTCACGTTTCTGCCCATCTTAGCCCTTAGTCACTCCTTCCTTCCTTCATTCGTTCATCTGTTCCTCATTCTTGGCCAGGCTCTGTGCCAGGTCCCAAGCCATGGCAGAGGATGAAGATATACTCAGAGTTGATTATGATCAGGTAGAAGTGCTACCCCAGGGGTCAGGATAAAGTGCTCTGGGAAGAGTAGAGGTGAGAGGGAATCATTCTGACAATTGGGAGGGGCCTTAGAGGATGTGTAGGAGTTCTCAAGGATGAGAACGTGATGGAGAGCAGGAAATACCCAAGCCTTTGCCAAACAACCTGGGAGATCTAACTTGTACCTTTCCAGGGGGTGAGCGGGCTCAGAGGAGAGATCATGTGGGGCAGTGACCTACCACTCTCCATGCCACCCTTTCTCCCCACCAGTGGTCTGACACCACAGGGCTTCCCTATCCTTCCTTGCAAAGGTGCTCGAGCTCTGACTTAAATGCTGGGAAGACATTGTTGCTTTCTCAGTCCCTGAACCCCAGCAACAGGTAAGATCTCTGATCAGTGTCTCCCCCTCCGGTGTCTAAAGAGGCCTTCAAACTGGGGCAAGGAGAGAGCCAGCTGAATGTTTGGTCAATGCCAAAGTACGATGGACCCTTGGGAAGCTTTGCAGAGGTTTGAGGTGGGCATTCTAACTCTGGCAACCAGCACCCACTGCTTTGGGGTGAGGGTCTGGCTCAGCCAACAGACCTCCCACCTACTCACTCCCCACCTCATCCCGCCCTCCCAATCCACTCCTCTGGCTGGTGACTCTGCTTCTAAACTCCAGAATCCTGGGGAGCAGAGAAGTCAAGAAGCCACCTCCATAGGGTTGGGGGCAGCACGGTAGAGTTGGAAGCAGGTGGGCTTTGGAGTCAGACAGATTGAGTTCGAATCCCATCTCTTCCTCTTAATACCAGGATCTGGATTTCTTTTCTTTTTTAAAAAATTTTTATCGGCATATAGCTGATTTATAATGTTGTGTTAGTTTCAGGTGCACAGCAAAGTGAATCAGTTTTACATATACATATATGCACTCTTTTTCCTAAACTCTAGTATCATCAGTGACCTTTGTCAAAGTAAGCGGTGATGTTCATAGCCACCTCCTGGGGCTATTGGGAGATTAAAAGAGAAAATGATCGTGATGGGGCCTGACTCTCAATAGCTATTTGGCAACACGCTTGCACAATCTTTAATGCAATTCTGAAGCCCCAGATACCCCTGGATTTTTCATAACTCTGTGGGTGGCCTTCCTGACCTGAAAAGATGCTGGTTTGTCCATGGTCTTTATTTATTCTACGTGGTGTGAAAAATCATATATTTTGTTGCAGAAATGTTAAGGTATTTGGTTACAGAGGCTGCTCAGGCCCCTGCTGAGACATTACATCACATAAACATGTCACCTCTCTAAAATCCTAACATTCTAGATTCTGATTTGAACCTGGCCCCGGAGATTCCAGAAAGAGACTCAGGACCTGAAATGGTTTCCTGTCTTTCCCTTGAAGGAGCAGCTGTGTGGATGAGTTCTTGAAATTTAAGGCCAGAAATGATGACCTAACTTCCCCCTTTATCTTCTTCTTTCCTCACCTTCCCCAGTGGAAACCCTCCTCAGAAAAGAATCTTCATCCATTAACCAGTGAGGAAAAGGCAAGCAATAGAATATGGGCAAAAGGCAGGAAGAGGCCCTTCACAGAAGAAGAAACACACAGGACCCTTGAACATATGAAAAACCCAGCCACACAGCCGCAGAGGAAAGCAATGTCAGGCCACAGGGAGAGACTGTTTCACAGGCCCTGGATTGTCGACAATTAAGAAGGGTGGTAATATGGAGTGTTGCTGAGAATGGGGATCAGTAGGGACTCTGTACATTGCTGGAGGGGGGCGGGGTGGAACAAAACTGTCACAGCCACTCTAGAAAGCATTTCCATAGTCGTGACCCAGAAATTCCACTCCTGAGTCATGTACACACACGCACACACATGCATGCACTGCTATGGGCTGAATCGTGTCCCAGCAAAACAGATATGTTGGAGTCCATACCTCCCAGTACCTCAGAATGCAACCTTGTTTGGAGATTGGGTCTGCACAGAGTTAAAATAAGGTCACTAGTGTGTGGGCTCTGATCCAGTATGACTGGTGTCCTCATAAAAAGGGGAAATTTGGAGGCAGACATATGCACATAGGAGGGCAGAGGTGGGGATTTGTTTCTAGACGCCAAGAAATGCCAAAGATTGTCAGCAAACCACCAGAAGCTAGGAGAGAGGCGTGGAACAGATGCTTCCTCACAGCCTCAGAAGGAACCCACCCTGCTGACACCTTGATCTTGAATTTTCAGCCTCCAGAATTGTGAGACAATACATTTCTGTTGTTCATGCACCCGTTTATAGTACTTTGCAGCCCTAGGAAACTAAGTCACACACGTACCTGCAACAAAGGTCACCTCTGGGAGGCAAGAGCTGACAAAAGCCCACAGCTGCTTCTGGGGAGTCTTGGGAGAGGCGGGGGCCAGGGGGGGAACCGCAGGACGGATGACTGTGCCCTCCACTTCCAGATCACCAGAGTCAAAAATTCCACAAGTGCTTTGTGGGACTGAGTTTCATGGCTACATGGACGTGGCTGGAACCGAGCCAGCCCCCACAGATGCAGGTGATGAAAAATGGTCTCTAAAGACCTTCAGGGACGGCTTTAGAGTCTATCTAGAGAGCGAGAATTGGGGAGCTGACGTTCCGGTGGTACCCATTTCCCCTCAGAGAGGTTTGGAAACGTGCCCAAAGTCACAGAGAAGGTGGTGCGGCCTGGGATCCCATGCTGGTCCCCGAGACCCCAGAATCCACGTTCTCACAGCCGTTCTGACAAATATTCATCACAACCAACACGGTGCCCTTCCGCACACCCACCTCCGCGCTGACGCGACTAAACGCCCACGACGCTACAGAGACCTACACACTCCCTCCCTCAGGAACGAAGGTCCTCAGTGTGTGCGTGCTGGGTGAGATCTCTTTTAATGTGGTTGTCATAACATTCTTACAATAAGGATGACTAATGTTTACATCGTGTCTGAATTTTCAGCTGGAACCAGGTGGGAGTGACAAGGAGAGACGGTAGAGCTGAGACCAGCCACTGCTATGACCTTGGGTGAGTCCCTGTCCCCTTTGCCCTCCTCCGACAGCCCCTGATGTGAGGTTGCCAAGCAGACTTTGCTTCCCTCCCTCACAACACAGACCCCGCTGTCCCCACTGCCTCCCCCAAACTGGTCTTTCCACCAGTTAACGCAGTATATCCCACACCAGGCCAATTTAAGATCCAAGATTAAATAGTATTGAATCACACAGTAAGCAGATGATTCCTTTTCCAATTGCTCAGTCCTGGGGATTACAAGCCTTTCACAAAGGGAGAGCTGACTTGGGCTTGGCTGGCGGGCTAGTGAATGACGCAGTTGTTCTGAGTGTCTTATCTGTTTATACAGATATATTCAATTTATTGAAGCAACATTGGTCTGAGACACATGAAACCTAGAAGATGTCTAGGTTTAAATCAACTTACTTAGGCTTACATACGAAGTTGATTATAAAAAATATTTGTTAAATAATTGTATATACATAAGGGCAAATCAAATCACATCCTTTTATACTTAAAACTCTCTGATGATTTCCCATTTCCTTTGGATTAATTCCAAGCCCGTACGTGATCTGTTTTCCCTGACACGTGTCAACCTCTCCACCTCCATCTCCTCCACTCTCCCCTTCCCTCTGTAATCTCCTCCAGCATGTGAAATTCACTCCCGCTTCAGGGCCTTTGCACCTGCCATGGCCTCTGCCTGGAATGTCCTGCTCCCTGATCTTGGCACGCCCAGCTCATCCCATCAATCAGATCTCTGCTCACGTGCCGTCAGGGGCCTTACCTGGATCCCCATTCCAGTCTCTCTGTCTTCCCTCCTTTGCTCTATTTCCCTCGTTGCACATAGTCCTCTCTGAAATGATACTATTTTTTTTGGTAGTCAGTTTTTAAAATTAATTTTTATTGGAGTATAGTTGCTTTACAATGTTGTGTTAGTTCCTACTGTGTGGCAAAATGAATCAGCTATACGTATACATATATCCCCCCTTTTTTGGATTTCCTTCCCATTTAGGTCACCACAGAACACTGAGTAGAGTTCCCTGTGCTATACAGTAGGTTCTCATTAGTTACCTATTTTATACATAGTATCAATAGTGTATAGGTGTCAATCCCAATCTCCCAATTCCTCCCATTCACCGCCCCCCTTTCCCGCTTGGTATCCATACATTTGTTTTCTACGTCTGTGTCTCTCTTTCTGCTTTGAAACGATACTATTTTTTAAACGTTTATTCATTTGTCTGTTTTCTCCACTAGAATATAAGCTCCTTGAATTCTGGGACTTTGTCTTACATCCTCAGCGGCTAAAAACAGTGCCCAGCACGTAATAGGAGCTCCACAAATGAACGGCAGGAAGCTGTGAAGGTGGAGGGAGGACGGGCCGGGGAGCAGGGAGGAGCCCCGCCAGGCTCCACAAGGAGGCAAGGCAAGGTGGTGGCCGTCAGAGGCTCAACCTGAGAGCTCACTCTTGGCCCCATCAGCACCAGCCTTCAGGACACTGAGCCAGCTGGTTCCCACTCACTGAGCCAGCAGAGAAAGCTGAGTCGGCCACTGTATCTGTAGGAGAACAATGGCATCACAACATCACCATCAAGAAACTATCGCACTAATAACTGATCCAGGCCAGAATCAGCCATAATATTACGAGCGGGTAAAGCTTTGAAGGGAACCAAAAAATTTACGTATTCTCAAAGAATCTGCCCACAAGAGACATATTTATCACAAAGGAGAAGAGTGACTTTACCTAGCAGACGTCACCTTAGCCAAGCAATCAGAGTTAGACCATGGGTAATGGGACAAGCTGATACCATGTCTGAGAAGGACACAACTTCACTTCTGTGATACTCCTGCCAGAAACAACACAACTAATCATGAGGAATCATCAGACAAGCCCCGCTGGGGAACATTTTAGAGAATAACTGGGCTGTACTCTTCAAAGTGATCAGTATCTTGAAAGAAAAAATCTGAGCAATTGGTCTAGATTAAAGGAAAATAAGGAGAGTGAAATGCAACACATTCAATGGAATTTTCTTTTGCCTCTAAGGCAAATTGTTTTGGAACAATTGGCAAAATCTGAAAAAGTTCTACAGATTATTTTTGTAGCAACGTTTATCACCTGATTTTGATATGTGTACGGTGGTTACATAAGCGAATGACCTTATTTTTTTTTAAGACATATTGAAGTATTTAGGAGAAAGGGAAGTTACGTCTACAACCTACTCTCAAATGGTTCAAGAAAAATGTAATAGACAGAAAAATAGAGAAAATGATAAAAATATTACTAGTCCGGAATCTGAGTAAAGAGCATATGGAAAATCTTTGTATATTTTTGCAACTTCTCAGTAAGTCTAAAATTGTGCTGAAATAAATTTTTTTTAAATAAAACTAAACAAAACAGTCGGGGAGCCATTGAGGTGGTGGAGGCAAAGTGGCTGCAGGAAGCCAGCTCCTCGCCTCACAAAGCTGACATCTCAGAGCCCAGGGTCAGCTGCGTTCACCTCAGACCCACGTCAGACCACAGCCCTCCCCTGCCATCTCCACATCGCGGCGGGGGGCGCTGAGGACGCATCTGTGGGCACAGGCCAGCGCCACACCCTCTGGGTAATGTGGGGAAGGGACCCCGGGCAGAGCCTGCAGACCCTTCTCACCCCTGCTCCTGACCTTGCGTGCCTCACTCCCCATTTTGCACCTCAGTTTCCTCCTCTGACAAATGGGTGGATGTCAATGACTGGCAGCCCTCTGGGGATGGAGTCTTCCAGCTCAGATACTGCTGCCATATCTCTAGAACCCCATCTGGAGAGTGCAGCACATCTCTCCAAGGAGCTTGATTCAGTTGGCAAGTGTGTTTACTTAGTTTAGCTGAAGGAAAGAGAGGAAGCTGGTCTCGCTGAGAAGAATGGGGAGTAGACGTCCTCCCTGTCCGGGACATGCTTCTCCACCTCTGCCCCCGCCCCAGCCCAGCTCCCAGGCACCCAGAAGTTCATCTCTTCCAGAAGAGATGAACATCCTAGCAAAAATTTTATTGAAGTGTAGAGAAAATCTTTCCCCAAGCCCCATTTAGGAAGAGGCAGCTGGCGGGGATGGGTTGGTTGGTGCCCAGAAAGTGACTCTGGTCACAGTTCTGTAGGCAACTCGCTGTGTGGCTCCAGCTTTCCAAGTATCACTTTGTGCTTCTGCAAGATGGACAGACCCATGCTTGGCTTTGCACATGGCTGACGACACAGTGACTTCACCTCTGTGTTCCCCCTGACTCGGGGCTCAGTAGGTGACTTCCAAACTGGAAGTGGGGCACACAGATGGGATTGCCAGGACGCCTTGAAAAGCTCTCAGCTCTGAGGAGCCCCCCTCACTCACACAGCCTGTGTCCCCGCACAGCCCTGGCCCCCAGCTCCGGGTGCAGACTCCCTGGGCTATGCTGGCCCTGCCCGGAAAGCCCAGCCCAGCTCAGGGTCATGATAGAGCGGTCGGGGGTGTCCTGGAAACTTACAGGCTGGAACTTCTAATGTGCCCTGCCATCTCCTAACACTCAGTGGAGACCCGGGGGCAACCCCCTTGCAGGGGAAAGTAAGGGGGTCACTCTCCCATTATGGTACCCTAATCCAGCATCTCCCAAGGGCTCCGCAGTCTCCTCCTCAGCCCCTCAGCCCTGCCTCCCTGCCCAGCCTCTTGGAGGCTGTCTCAGCTGCCACTTTCAGGCAGAGGCAGCTGGGCCACAGGAGCCTACAAAATGGTGGGCGGAAACCCGGGCTTCCCTCCGCGAGCTCCTGCCTTGGCCCCACGCCCAACAGTAGGTGTGGCCACGGGGGTCTTTGGCGCCCAAGAAGCCCCATGTTTCCCCAAGTACTTCACAACCATCGTCTCATGGAGCCTCATCCCAGCCCTGGGCTCTGGAGGTTGCCACTGACCCCACTTTATGGCTGGGGAAACTGAGGCTGAGCGGAAGCTTGGCCAGGAAGTGGCTTCTGACACACAAGTTCTTTCAAGGGGTTTTTTCACCCAAATTCTATGACAGCCCAGCTGTTGGTAGCTGAGGTGCAAACTCCCCAGAGAATGGGGGACCTTTCCTATAAAAATCTTGGGGTGGCTGGAGTTCCAAACCCCGCCGGTCTTCCAGGGCTGGGAAACATCGTGGATTTGGAGTCATAAAGTCAAGTTAAAGATCTGGCGCTTACTAGCTAAAAACAAGACAGCAGGGCTTCCCTGGTGGCGCAGTGGTTGAGAGTCCGCCTGCCGATGCAGGGGACGCGGGTTCGTGCCCCGGTCCGGGAAGATCCCACATGCCGCGGAGCGGCTGGGCCCGTGAGCCATGGCCGCTGAGCCTGTGCGTCCGGAGCCTGTGCTCCGCAAGGGGAGAGGCCACAACAGTGAGAGGCCCGCGTACCGCAAAAAAAAAAAAAAATAAGACAACAGGTCCCAAGTGGAGTTGTTTATGCTAAAGCCGCACATCATGAAGCCGAGACTTAATTATGGTTTCAGCTCTCCCAGACATGGCATCTTAAACCCGTCAATCAGAAATCACCTGACCAGCACTAGTTAGGTCATCTGCCTGCTAGACCCCGCCATCCCCTAAAAGAAAGTAACTTTGAGATAACCAACCAAGACAGCACAGGGAACTATACTCAATATTTTGTAACAACCTATATATATGAAAAAAAATAGATATATATGTATGTATAACTAAATCACTCTGCTGTACACCTGAAACTAATACAAGATTGTGAATCAACTATACTTCAATTTAAAAAAATAAAATTAAAATAACAATAAACGACAAAAAAAAGAGTAACTTTGCAATAACCAATCTGCTTTTTTGCCTAGTATAACTTTCTGGTTCCTACTCCCTTCTGCCTATAAAAGTCCCCTTTTATACCTGTCTTTTCTATCTGCTAGATCGTATGCCGCCGATTTGAATCGATTTTTGCTCAGTTTAAAAATTTTAATATGCCTCAGTGTATCTTTTAACAGTCTATTAACTGTGCCATCCAGGAAAAGTCACTTCACCTCTCTGAGCCTCAGTTGCTTAATCAGTAAAATGGGGGCAATAACTCATACTTCACAGGGCTGTGATGAGGAGAAGACAGGTATATGAATTTACACCTGTCGGCCTGGCGAACGTAAATGTACGGTTTGTGCCGGGCTCTGTGCCTGGCGTGCTCACTGCATCCTCATGACACGGCAGTCTGGATGAGTCAGCAGAAAAAGAGCCCGGAGCCCAGCTCGTCTGGGAATTGGGGCCCTACCTACCCCCTAGGCCTTAGGCCATGCTCTCCAGATCCTGCTCCAATGGGCCCTTTTGCCTGAAATGCCTTTTTTTCCCCTTTAACTTTTTATTTTGAAATGATAGACTCACAAGAAGTTGCCAGAATAGCACAGAGAAGTCCATGCACTCATCTTCCGGCTTTCCCTGACGGTGACCTATTCCGTAACTACAGTAAATGACCAAAACCAGGAAGTTGATACAGACACAACACGACTATCTCACCAGCCTTTGCACGCACACATTTAAAAAATGTCTTCGTGCCTAGGATGTTTTGGCCATCTTTCTTTCGTATGCAAAAGCCTTCTTGTCCCCCGTGTCCAGCCCCTCTGGGACAGGGACATCCCCCTCTCCGGGACGCTCAAGCTCTCCCTGTTCTGACTCCGGGCTCCCAGAAATAGTGCAGCCCAGTGATGGAGAACATGGGTTTTGGAGATCCACAGACATGGCTTTAAACTCAGCATCACCCACTAGCCTGGGGCAAAATACAGAACTTTCTGAGCCTCCATTTCCCCACCTGTAAAATGGGGACGAGTGCCCCAGTGTCAATGTAGGACAGGATAAGCATGGCTGCTGCTTGGAGAATGGAAGTCCCCTGCAGTGGATGGTGGTTATGGCTGTCATGGGATTGCACCTGTTGTCACATCTATCCCAGAATGACCCTTGTATGTTTTGCCACCTTCAACATTTAATATGTTCAAGGTCAAACCTTCATATCTCAGGGCCATCCCAGGGCCTGGCACATAGCGGGTGTTAAATAAATTGTGGGTAGAGGGAGCCCCCTACCAGACAAGCTTTCCTTTGTCTCACTGCGTCTCTTCAGCTTCACTTCATTCATTCCTGGCCTGGGTGGGCAGGGTAAATGCCCAGCAAACCCATGAAGGCTGGGCTTTGCTGAAAGAGGCAGCCCATTTGCTCCCATCCGATCCTGAGAAGTCTTCCGGGGGGTCCCAGGACCCCAGAGGCCGCTCGGGGCTGTCCCTGGATGCAATGTTGAGGCTGCAAACCCGGAAGGTACAACACCTTGGGGAGATGCCTCATCCTCAGAGGGAACCCCAGGGGCAGCCAGCCAGGAGACAGGCCGGGCCACTCTTCCCCGTCAGGACACCTCAGCTCAAGCGTTGGCACGTCTTAGCTCCAGACTTTGGACAGGCCTCAGCCTTGCTAACCCCCGGTTTCCTCACCTACACCATGGGGTTGTCACGTGGGTAAATGAGTTTATTGTGCAAATGGCATCACGTGAACCGCTAAATCCTGTATTTACATAGAAGAGATCTTCATCTTGGCTGTGTAACATTTATAAGCTCACATTTAGGTGGTCACTGACAGGGTATTAAATACCACACGTCTGGCCAGAAATGAATCACATTGTTTCCACGATGTTTATTTTCACCATTGTTACCATCAGGTGATTTACAATGGCTTTCTCTTGAAGGCAGCAATATAAAGTTTTTTCTAAAAATAAATGTCTTTATACTTTAAAACATCCATTAAGAGTATCAAGCAAACTGTCAGGTAGGATGGCAGCTTTAGTAATCGTCCGGAAGGGCAGGAACGAGGGCCCCCAGGAAATGCTGCTCCTCTGATGCACCTCGCCCTGACCTGGCCGATGGGAGGCAGTGCTGAGGGGGGGATGGACGGTCTGGAGGACCTGAGACTGGGGCAGGCTAGCGACCCGGGCATTCCAGCCCCACCAGCGTCTGTTCAGTGCAGGGCTGAGCATCTGGCATGGGATTTAGTTGTGGTCCAGGCAGGGGGAGGGTGGGCCCCATGCCAGGGGGGTCTTTTCCTCCAGGCCCCTGTCCCAAAGCCTCAGCTGGAGTCACCTGCTTACCCCTCCCTGTCCCAGGGGGGCGGCTGATGCGTCAGCCTCAGAATCCGACAGCTGGGGGCCCAATTTAATTTTCGAGCATTCCTGTGAGAAATGAGGCTGGCTCGGAGCAGGCCTCAATAAATGCGAACTGAACGAAGGAGGCTGTGGGCAGCGTTTCTCACTCATTCTAGATCCCTCTGGAATCATCTATGTTTGGCTGAATATGCCCGACCCAACGCCCTAGGAGCTGCCTTGTCCCACATCACCACATGGCCACGGCCATGCTAAAGGTCCCCACCAGTCATACGATCAGAGAGCCAGACTATGCTAGGAGAAATATGCAGGTGTCTGTCATACGTTATTTATAGATCTATGAGTTGGAGTCTTGCCAGGCAGGAAGAACATGCGGGGGGGAAAAAAGAATAGTAAACATTTGTTTAGTTTAATCCAATCAAGTGGTAAAACTCCCTGGGCTGGGGGGAGACAGAGAGAACTAGGTTTTTGAAACCTGGATCGCGGGTCGAGCAACCAGCCCCATCAGAGGCCATGGGCTATCCGTCAGCAGCACAAGAGAATCATATCTTATATTTTGGCAAAACAACCAAAAAGCTGTCCTCATCTCAGTCCACTGAGATGGAAACTCCAACCTGCTCGAGATAAGCCAAGTTACGTGCAATGGTAGGAATCTTTTCTCCTTGGTAAGTGATTTTTAAGCCCAGGAAGATTAGAATTTAAAAAATAGAGGTGT